>NC_081541.1:4859650-4867990 GCF_901000735.1 Corylus avellana
TATATATATATATATATAATCAGATATGTATATTTATAAATATAAACTAATATATATATTTTTATATTTATTTTCTGACGTGCCAGGTGTCGCACGTCAGGAAATTATCTCGATTGGCCCCCTTTGGGCGGGATTTTGAACTTCTTTCCCTCTTTTTATTTCCCCCCTCAACTTTTTCCCACTTATTATTTTTTATCTCTTCATTTTTTTTTCCCAACACATTCGATCTCTCTCCTGTCTCAATCTCCCTGCAACACTTTTTTTTTTCCCAGCTGCTTCTCGATCTGCAGTCTGCACGGCACCTCTGGAGGATGAAGAGAAACAAAAGGTGAAGGGGAAAAATTGAGAAGCATGCAGCAGATCGAAGAAAAAGAAAAGGAGAAGAGAAGAAGAAGAAAAAAAAAGAAAAAAAAAAAAAGGAGAAGAGAAGAAGAAGAAGAAGAAGAAGAGGAGAAGATCGATTTTGAAGATTTTCTGGGTTTTTCAGATTGATTTTTTGAAGAGAGAGAGAGAAAAATGAGAGCTGGAGAAAATTTTCTTCAGATCACCATGGGAGCTGGGTTTTTCAGAGAAAAATGAGAGAAAAATGAGAGCTGGGTTTTTCAGAGAAAAATGAGAGCTGGGTTTTTCAGATCACCATGGTGCAGTGGTGCAGATCTGCACGTACGGCAGCGTGAGGGAGCTGCCGTGCGTGCAGAGGAATTCAAAAGAAAAAGAAAAAAAAATTTAATTAATTAATAATTAAAAATTCCAGAAAAAAATTAAAAAAAAAAGTATTTAATTTTTATTTAATTTTTTAATTTTCTGACGTGTTACCCACTCACACGTCAGGAAATTTTCTGACGTGGCATTTTTGACACGTCAGAAAATTTCTGACGTGTCGAAAATGCAACGTCAGAAAAAATTTACTGACGTGTTGCCTAGTCACACGTCAGGAAATTTTTTTTCCTGACACCTACGTTTCTGACACTCGACACGCGTCAGAAACGACCCGTCAGAAAAATTTTCTGACGTGTTGGACACTAGAACACGTCAGGAAACTCATGTCAGGAAAAAATGGTTTTTTTGTAGTGTTTACCTATTTCTATCAGCTTAAGCTTTTGAGATAATTGGTAGTTTAACATGGTATCAGAGCCTAGCCCAATTGGCTGTGGTCCATTGTCACCCATTGTCGCACATGTTGGCTTCGATGTCCTCCCGTCACACGTGAGGGGGCGTGTTGGAAGTCCCACATTACTTGGGTATTAAGGAGATGAGCCATTTATAAGGGTGAGAAAAAACCTTAACTCTTGAGCTAGCTTTTGGGTTGAGTTAGGCTCAAGACCCATTTCTAACAAGCATCTTGTTGATTGCATGTTTGTCATGGTATCAGAGCTTCATGGTATTGTTCTAATATCATGTTAAACTACCAATTATCTCAAAAGCTTAATCTGATAGGAATAGGTAAATTTAATCACTTAATCATTAGTTTAATACTTCCCCTCACGTGTGGGCTCAAACTCTCTTCTAATAGGTGAGATCCAACACGTGAAATATTTAATTTAAATGGGGGTGATTTGACGAAGTCAATGTTCGATTTCAGGACCTTTGGCTCTGATACCATGCTAAACTACCATTCATCCCAAAAGCTTAATAGAGCCAAAGGTCCTGTGATCGAACCTTGACTCTGTCAATTCACCCTCAATTTCAATTAAATATAACACGTGTTTGGCCTTACCTATTAAAAGGAAGTTTGAGGCTTTGAGCTCACACGTAAGGGAGAATGTTAAAGTAATGGTTAAGTGATTAAATCTACATCTTCCTATCAACTTAAATTTTTGGGATAACTGGTAATTTAACAAAGAAAGACCCCAATAATAACTATAAGAAGCTTGAGAATGCATGATTAAGAAACTCCATGAAATGTGTAAGCCTTCCGCCTTGTCAGAAAACATTATAATTTTTCCATGGTCAGAAGCTTTTATCTTTTCAGCAGTAGTAGTAGTAGTTGTTTCCTTTATTCTATCTGCTATATATATACGCGATTCTTTTCCTTATTCTCGTCCTCACTCAAAGTAAAAAAAATCCTCCCAAATTAAAGTCGGCTTATTGAGTTGTTTTTGATCTTTCTTTTGCATCATCTCTTTTGCCGCGTCTTTTGTAATCACCTTAATTAGCAAACTGTCCAAGAGGATTCCTCAACTCTACATCTCCATATTCTCTATTTAGCCTTGATTTCACCTACAAATTAACCACGAGACTTCGAGTTTAGATCAGCATGAAGCAATTGTAAAATGAAAAATCTTAGATATATAAAATTATTGAACCAAGCCCAAATGAAGTCAAATGACACTAACCTGCATGTATTTGTATTTAAAAACAAAAACAAAGGAAATTAAAGTGCTACTCATATATATATATATGAATCATACAAATCTTTCATATCACTACAAAAAGTTTGGTGTTTAATGACTCACAAATAATGACGTTTTTGGCCCAAAAAACGTCATTATTTGTCTAGTGATGTTCAAATAGTGTCTTTTTCAAAATGACAAAAAGTGCATAGACTAGAAAATGGACTAGTGTGTTTGAACAGTGAAAACGACACTATTTGGTGCCATTTTCAGCAAAACGACACCTTTTAGAAGGTGCCATTTTGCACTATTCAAATGTCACTACCTTTTAAAAAATTATAAAAAAATAATTTTTACCAAAATAATATTTATAATAAATATTTAAATGTTTTCAAATAAAATTTAAATTAAAAAAAAATTAGAGGGGTGGCTACTGGTGGGGGTGGAGGGTGGCTCGTGAGCCACCCGCGGCCACCTCTGCGCGAGTCACCCCTTCCCCCAGGTGTGGGACCGGCAGCCACTTGTGTTTATATATATATAAGTTTTATGTGTGTTGGGTGAAAGTATAAATTTTTTTGAAATTTTTGAGTGTGTGGTTGTTTTAAATGCAAATTTTTGACTCCAATATTTTCAAATTTTGATATATTTTACTGTTCATGGGCCACGTACGTGAATAGTAGTTACTATTTATGCACCACTAATTGCACATGATTAGTGACTCATGAATAGTAACACTATTTAAACATCATTATTTATAAAAATAATGACATTTAAATAGTTAAAAAGTCGCAATTTAGTGACATTTATGCACTTAAAAAATTTCCACAAACATTTGAATAGCGGCATTTTTAAAAAATGTTACTAAATTGCGACTTTTTAATTGTTCAAACGTTACTATTTATATTTTTGTAGTGTATATACCTACTCCAACCTTGCCTCCCGTCCAACAGTAAAGAAAGACGAATTATGACCATGGGATATACAAAATTGATTTAGTAACTACTTTGGTTGCTCAATATTTTCGGCAATTCACCATATTAACTTTGAAATCATCAACAATTAATATATAAGATTTGATATATGAGCTTGCTTACGTTATGTACCTTTGAGATGACGCAAGAAATTTCAAAAACAAGAAATTTCGATTTGATCAATGGCACTCCCGGCTGTGGTGTCGTTAGCGATGTTTGGCTTGGGCCGCAGCATCTTGGGCGTGGGCTGTAAGCGGTGGTTGTGGGTGGTGGCCATGGGCAGTGGCTGTGAAGGGAGTTTTTTTTTTTTTTTTTTTTTTTTTAAGTTAAAGAATGGTATATATATATTGTGTTTTGCTAATATATATTTTTCTTGTTCCAGGATGATATGTCAACCTCTCATTGGTGGCACAAAAGCCTTAGTTTGTGTCAAGATCACATATAAGCTACTCTCTTTCGAAAAAAGAGGAGTTAAGATCCTCTCCATTTCACTTGAGATGGAGATAAGCCATTTTATGTTCAAAATTTTATTTTGTTGCATCTAATGTCATGTAATGAATATATTACTACATCATTCAGATGCAAGAAAATAAAACAAAACGGCTTGTGAAATGGAGAGGATCATATTTCTGCTGTCTTTGGGCTTTCAAATGATGCTCTTTTCCATTTTAAGAAGAGATCTCTCAAGCCCTAAAGCGGTTCCTAACTAACTGTTGGGCATACCCAATGTACATATGTGCATAATTATCTAGATATATTGAGTTGAAACAAGCAATCATCAAGAGGAATAATAACTTATGAACCTCATGAAAGTCTGTATGAGAATATCTTATATTGTAAACTGCTATGTTTAAATTTTAAAACTTAAGATAAATGAACTTTGAGAAGATCAGTTGTGCCTGAAATGGCAAATGAACATGATAAAAGAAACTCATGAATGTATGAATAAGAGGACAATAAATCTTGATTTATCACTTGTTCTGAAAATGAATAGAGAGGATATATGTGCAGAAGTTCAAGATGAAGAAGATTATTGAAGAAGAGGATGAATAATATATAGGTATTTTATTTCTCTTAATCAGATGAAAAATGAACAAAAAAAAAAAGGAGACACATGCATATAGATGTGTAGAAGACAGAGATTGTATGCACTATTGTGTTGTTGAGTATGACTTCTAAATTGCACAAATCTAAACTATTCTTGTTAAGAAATATAACTTGGAACAAGATTGAACAAAGACATGAAAAGAGAATGAATTCTCATATATAATTCTGCATCTTTGAGCTATGTTTTATAGTACATTAAGGGGGACAAAATCCCATAAACTATGGACTAAGAAAAGGAAAATACAATTCAAATATAAAATCTAATAATGACATACAGGTGTGCTTCTATATACATGGGAACTAATTAAGAGAAATAAATGGTAGATAATCAAGGGAGGAATTTCAAGGAATCAAATCATATCTCAATACTCCCCCTCAAGTTGGTGCATGAAGATCCGTAATGCCCAACTTGCTAAGGAAGCTAAGGAAGTTGTCACGGCCCAAAGCTTTAGTGAAAATATCGGCAAGCTGATGGCTAGCAGGGACGTGAGCTGTAGAGATGATCTTAGCACAGAGTTTTTCACGGACAAGGTGGCAATCAATGTCAATATGCTTCGTTCGTTCATGAAAAACGGGGTTGGCAGCAATGTGAAGGGCTGCTTTATTGTCACAAAAGAGCTTCATGGGTTGAGAATGAGGAACCCCGAGAGACTGAAGAAGCATCTTGAGCCAAAGGAGTTCACAAGTGGTTGCTGCCATAGCGCGGTATTCAGCTTCTGCGGAAGAGCGGGGGACAGTGGTTTGCTTCTTGGTTCTCCATGAGAGAGGGCTATTGCCAAGTGTAGTAAAATAGCCGGTGGTGGATCGACGAGTGATGGGGCAACTCGCCCAATCTGAGTCTGAGTAACCATAAACTTGGAAGTCACAATCAGTAGGGAAAAAAATACCTTTGCCAGGGGATGATTTGATATAGCGGAGAATTCTGATGGCAGCATCGTAGTGTGGCTGGCGTGGTTGATGCATAAATTGACTCAAAATGTTGACGGAATACACAATGTCGGGCCTAGTGATAGTGAGATAAAGCAAACGGCCCACAAGACGCCGATAAGGGCTAGGATCAAGTAGGGGAGTACCTTCTTCATGTGTAAGCTTGAGATTTTGCTCCATTGGAAAGGTAGCTGGCCGAGCACCAAGATGACCACTGTCACTGAGAATATCCAAAGCATATTTTCGTTGATTAAGAAAGATACCGGTTGGTGATCGAGCAACTTCGAGGCCCAAGAAATATTTTAAAGTGCCAAGATCTTTGATGCGAAACTTTTGGGCTAAGAAGTCTTTGAGTTTGCCAATAGAATCCAGATTATTACCAGCCACCAAGATGTCATCGACATAGACAAGAACTATTGTTAAAGAAGGGCCTTGTGACTTAGTGAATAGAGAGTGGTCAGCAGGAGATTGTTGAAAACCAGCCGCAACAAGGATAGAAGAAAATTTGGAAAACCAATTGCGAGAGGCTTGTTTAAGCCCGTAAAGTGATTTGTTGAGACGACAAACTCGATTCTCCCCCTTCTTGCAAAAACCGGGTGGAAGGGTCATGTAGACCTCTTCATCAAGGTCTCCATGCAGGAAAGCATTATGAACATCCAGTTGATGGAGAGACCAATGACGGGCTGCAGCAACGGCAAGGACACAACGAACAGTGACAAGCTTGGCAACAGGTGCAAAGGTATCATGATAATCGAGCCCTTCAATTTGAGTATAGCCTTTAGCCACAAGGCGGGCTTTGTACCTTTCAATGGTGCCATCTGCTCGAAGCTTGGTCTTGAAGACCCATTTACAGCCGATGGGTCATTTGCCAGATGGTAAGGCTTGAAGTGTCCAAGTCTGATTTGCCTCCAAGGCTTGAATTTCAGAAGCCATGGCATCCCGCCAATGTGAGAGTTGGACCGCTTGTGTATAATTGATGGGATCTTTATGGTGAGACAAAGCAGATAAAAAAGCCAAGTGTTTGGGGGTGAAAACGATCATATGAAAGAAAATGAGACAGAGAATGGACCATACCTGCCGAGTGCTGATGAGGGGAAGTCGTGATGGACTTGTTAGGTAGAGGCGCACAAATAAAATCCTTCAAATAGGTAGGTCGGGAGATTGTGCGTTGAGGCCGAGTGGGGATGGGTGGTAGTGGGGGTGAAGGGGCAGGAGGTGGTGGTGTGGGTGAAGGCACAGAAGGGGTAAGAGGACAAGATGAGTCAATTGGGTCGGTGGGACTAGGAGCAGAAATGAATGTTGAAGTGGTTGGAGTAGATGGGTTAGGGAGAGAAAGATCCATAGAGGGTAAAGGGATAACAGGTGCATTTGGAGAAGGAGAATGATGTTGGAATGGGAAAACATTCTCAACGAAAGTTACATCTCGAGATATAAAGATTTTCTTAGTAGTTAGATCATATACTCGGTATGCTTTATGACCAAACGGATAACCAAGGAAGATACATTTGGAGGCACGGGGTGAGAATTTGTCGCGAGATGAACGAAGGGATTGTGCATAGCAAAGGCAGCCAAACACCCGAAGATGATGATATTCGGGAGAGGTATTGAAAAGGAGTTCATGGGGGGATTTGTTTCCAAGGCTAGGGGAGGTGATTCTATTAATGAGATATGTGGCAGTCAAAATACACTCACCCCAAAAAGAGATGGGAAGATGGGCTTGGAAGCGTAAGCACCGTGCAACATTGAGTAGGTGTCGATGCTTACGCTCTGCAACTCCATTTTGTTGGGGCGTTTCCACACAAGTGCGCTCATGAATTATACCTTCATCGTGGAAGAATTGTTGGATGCGATGTGATAGAAATTATTGCCCATTGTCAGTTCGGATGTGTCTAACTGGGCAGGAAAATTGATTTTTGATGAGAAGGCAAAAATGCTTTAAGCAGGAATAAGTTTCAGATTTGAAACGCATAAGATATACCCAAGTGTTGCGTGAATAATCATCAACAACAGTTAAAAAATAATGGGCACCTGTGTGTGAAGGAGTAGGATAACCTCCCCAAATGTCACAATATATTCGAGAAAAAATGGCAGTGCTTTTATTGTGGTTCAATGAAAAAGGGAGACGAGTATGTTTAGCTCGTTGGCATACATCACAGTGAGAACAAGAATTAGGAATAGAAATGAATTTATTCATGCCGGATGGAGATGGATGGCCTAGACGTTGGTGCCACAAAGAGAAGTCAAGATTCTATTGGGATTGCATGGCAGATGGAATTGCAGAGGAAAGTGGTGTTGCGGATGCCTTGTAGCAGTATAGTCCATCACGAAGTTCACCCATTCCAATCAGCTTCCTCGTGGCTAGGTCCTGGAAAACACAAAAAGTGGAGAAAAAAATAGCAACACAATTTAGAGCACAAGTGATTTTGCTAATAGAAAGGAGATTAAACTTAAAATCAGGGACGCATAAAACATTGGCTATAGTGACAGTGGGGGATAATTTGACAGAGCCAATGTGAGTGATAGGAACGACTTCACCTGTTGGAAGTTTAATGGGGCTAGCATTGCTAACTTCATGAGAAGTCTCGAGGATGGAGGGAATAGAGGTCATGTGATCGGATGCTCCACTATCAATGACCCAATCAGATGAATGTGAAGGTGGAATTAAATTACAAGAGGGAGATGGGATATTACCAGCAAGGTTGGCTGAAGGAGTGGGCGAGAGAAGATCCATCAATTGGCGGTACTGTTCAGCAGAGAGACCTGGTATTGAACTTTCACTGGTATGAAATGTTCCTGGTTTTGTAGAGACATGATGAGCAACATAAGGAGATGATCCTTTTGGGGGGCCGGACTTTTGATTGCTGCGAGAATGATCCCAATTGGGTGGATACCCTACGAGCTTATAGCAGACATCTTTCCAATGTCCAAGAGCTCCACAGTGATCGCATTTTGGCCTACCACGTCCTCTGCCTCGTGATTCATTTGGACGAGATTGTGAAAAA
>NC_081541.1:4868090-4869139 GCF_901000735.1 Corylus avellana
GGGTGATAGAATCCCTAAATGATTAACCTTCCCCCTCTAGGTTTTAGTTTAGAATAAAAAAACGAGTTTCGAGGCATTAGAAACGAATTTTAAGGTTGGGTTTAGTAGAAAGTGGCTGGAGAGGATGACCCACGGCTGGGTCGTGGGTCATGGCCAAGCCCATGACGTGGGTTCGGCAAGACCCACGGCGTGGGTCGGTGTGGGTCTCGCCCATGTCCTGGGTCTAGCTGGACCCATGGCGTTGGTCTGGCCTAGGTCTTGCAGGCTAGGTTTTTTTTTTTTTTTTTTATCTTTCTCATTTTGATTTGGTATGGTTGTTCTCACCTTTTTTTGTGTTTTTGTTTTTTTTTTTTTTTTTAAATTGATGATGTATCACATGGTAATTGGAGACTGTAAAAGAGGTGTTATCAAGATGAACATGATAGTAGGGGCTCTCAAAATAAAGAGAAAGAAGAAATAAAAACTTAATAAGCTTAATAGGTGTCGTTTATCATAGTCTATTTTGAAATAATATATAGGCAGAGTTTGTTTTTAAAAAATATACTATTTTAAATTCTAAAACTTAATTATAAAAATTAATAAAACATTTAATTATATTTTTAAAAATCACGTTTTTAAATAATAATACATTTTAAAACTGCAAAACGACATATGGTTAATCAAAATTGAGTCAAAATCTCCGTGTTTCCGTTGTAGCCCACGTCAGACGGTCAGAGAGACAAAAACCCAGCTCTTACGTCTTTCATATGATTCCACTCCGCTCCCTCAGAGGCTCTTCCTTTCGTCTACTCTCTCTCTCTCTCTCTCTCTAGAAACTGCTTCGTTTTGGATCCGAATAGCCAACTCGGGTCGTTAAAGTCACCCGGACCAGCCGCACGCGCGCACTCGTCACCTCTGTCTCTGATAAACCGTGCCTTCGAGAGTGGGGTTTCTCAAGTCGGTGACCGTCACCGTCACAGCCCGCGATCAGAGCCATTGGTTTCGCGCATGAGATGGAGAACTCAAACGGCCATCACCATCAGGATTCCATATCTTCTTCTGGCCCTGCT
>NC_081541.1:4869239-4909291 GCF_901000735.1 Corylus avellana
CAGTTTAGAGCCAGATAATACACCCATGAAATTTTACTGGGCCTGCTGGATTGCTGTTCCTTAATTTGTTACAAAAATTGTAAAGAAAGAGATGCTTTGTGCCAAAAGAATCTTGAACCAACCAGGTGGATGGATGCTTGCTGAGGTGTCAATTCAAGATTTGTCATCTTCAGATAAGTAATTAGTTCCAATTCGTACTTTTGCAGGATGGGTATTTTCAGCATACGTGTGATTCTGTGTGCTACACATCCCCAACAATCTTGGGTTGCAAATTTAGTAGAAGACCCGAGTGAGACCTAAGAGAAAATTCCAAGACATGTTATTTTGTCAAGATCCTTCATGCATCTTGATGGCCGATTCATTCCTCGATGAACACAGCTATGGGGGACAGTTTTGTAAGTGGTTAAAGTATTAATTAAATGATTAAATTTATATTTGTTTTATTAACTTAAATTTTTAAAATAAGTAATGATTTAATTTAGTGCGAGAACAAAATGTTAAGAATTTAAACTTTAATTTCAATTAATATTTTTCATGTTGAGCCTCAATTATCGAGATGAATTCGAGCCACACGTAAGGAGAGTATTAGAATATTAATTAAATGATTAAATTCATAATTTTATATCAGTATCGGGAGTGATTTAACTGAATTTGGTTCGATAAAAATCTTGGAGGAAACTGCATTTACCCTCCCTAACTATTATATTTTTTTTGTAATGTCTCATTCTGCGACTCAAAAAGACAGACATTTTTTTATATTATAAACAATGAAGAACATTGTTGTCATTTTGAGTTGTGGAAGGAGAATATTGTAGCACTAATAGTAAATTAGGGAAAACATTAAAAAATACATTAATTGCACAAAGAATAGTTATTATAGGAGGCAAATGTAGTTAACCTTAAATCTTGTTCCCTTATATTCTTGCTTATAAACAAGAAAGAAAAGTTATAAGTGAAAATATAATATATTTTTTCTTTGGCGAAAATGGTTTTGTCAAAAAAAAAAAATTCCATTTAAATTCTTCTTTTCTTTGAGGCACATTGGGCTGGAGTTTACATGGCTGACAAGGGAGTCCACTTATCTTGTTTTGCGAAGTTGAATATGAGAGGTTTTTGTGCTTCAAATGAAATAGGATTCACTAGAAACGTTATCTTCAAAATACTACAAAGTACACAGAGACGTGGGCACTCTAGTTGCCCGTCATTAACTCTCACACCATATCCACATCTCTCACCATATGAACCTCAAAAACATTTGCATTAAAAGAGAGAGAGCACAAGTGTTTTGTTTCCTCACTGTCAGAAAAACATCAAACCAGCTGAAGCCATGGCTCAAACCATGTTGCTCATGTCTGGTGTTTCTACTAGCCATGTGGTGGATCTGAAGAGAGACACTTTACTCAATTTCCAAATTCAAAAACTAAGGCCCAAATCCTTCTCTCAGCTACTGCTCCCTCCTCTTCCTACTGATCATTCTTCTTTATCCCAACCATTTACCACTTTTGCTCTCTTCAAATCAAAAACCAAAGCCCCTCCCAAGAAGGTTTTCGTCAATCTCCTTCTACCAAGCTTTACTTTCAACAAATGTATGCAAGAGTTTTTCCTGATTGTAATTTGCTTTCGTTTGCTAGGTTGTAGTGCCAAAGCCAAAGGTTGAAGACGGCATCTTCGGCACCTCCGGGGGCATTGGCTTCACAAAGCAGAATGAGCTCTTCGTGGGTCGCGTTGCCATGATTGGCTTTGCTGTGAGTATAGATATAATATATATACCCTCTTTTTTTCTTCCTCTTCTTCTGTAATTTACTTGCAATATGCTGATTTGTGTTTGAGGAGGAAATAATGGAGCTAGACTAATTATAATTAACCATGATGTAGATTTTGTTTTGCAGAATTTAATAGATATTTTTACAGTATTATTGCATGCTACATCTGAAAAGGATATATATGTTGATATATATACTCTTGTGTGAGCAATGTGCATGGTTGATTAAGTAATAGAATCCCATATGTATGAAATAGTAATAACAAGAGTGGCCGATTAATATAATATTGTTGAATCCATTTTAAATTAAGAAAATATTGTTCTAACATATATAGTGTAACTGAATAATGCTACTATTCGTACTAATTTATCACACTTATTTTATATTGACTGATGTGACTTATTTTAAGTGATTATGTAAAATGGGTATGTGAGAAATAAGATTGGTATTAGAAAAGTATTATTTTAGACTTAAAAGAAGGAAAAATGCTAATGATCATAATTACGGGTTTCTAGTGATAAAAAGACGTTGATTTGTGTCCTTCTAGGCTTCTATCGTGGCAGTATATAAAGAAACATAAAAGGAAAGAATGGAATTAATATATATATATATATATATATATATATATATATAAAGTATTAATTAAATGATTAAATTTATATTTTTTTACCTGAATTTGGTTTCACACGTACTTGTTCGTGTTAAGTATTGAAAACTCAAGAAGAAAAAGAAATGTCAATCAACAACAACAAATGTAGAATGATCACTACAATAGGCATGGAGGTTTTCAATGTCCTGCTTTGTTAATGTTATGATATGCCCTTTTGTGCAGGCATCCTTATTAGGTGAAGGAATCACAGGGAAAGGAATTCTAGCACAATTGAATCTGGAAACTGGAATCCCCATCTATGAAGCTGAGCCTCTTCTTCTCTTCTTCATTCTCTTCACCCTGCTTGGAGCCATAGGCGCTTTGGGTGATCGTGGTAAATTCGTTGATGACCCACCCACAGGTCTTGAAAAGGCTGTGATCCCCCCTGGCAAAAGCATCAGATCCGCACTGGGCCTTAAAGAAGGAGGTAATTTGCCACTCGAGCTATAATACACATTTACTAAAGAACTTGAATGTTGATTTAATTTGGTATCATTATAACATATTTGGCAATGGTTTGAAATGCAAGGTCCGTTGTTTGGATTTACAAAGTCAAACGAGCTGTTTGTAGGAAGATTGGCTCAGTTGGGGATTGCTTTCTCTTTGATTGGAGAAATTATAACCGGGAAAGGAGCTTTAGCGCAACTAAACATCGAGACAGGGCTTCCCATCAGTGAGATTGAGCCACTTGTGTTGTTCAACGTAATCTTCTTCTTCTTTGCCGCATTGAATCCTGGAACTGGTAAATTTGTGACAGATGAGGAAGACAATTAAGTAGGTGCTAGCTAGCTACTTGTGCAATTGTAAGAAGCTTTCTTGAGTTTCTTTGATGTAAGAACAATAATCTCGCCCTCTTAATCTTCATGTTCTATTTATCTGCAGCTTCGGTTTACAAAAACAGAATACGTAATATAAAGTTAATGCTTTCTTTTTCAGCAACACTTTGGATATAAATTTTTTCATGTCTTCAATACAACCTTTGACGATCTAGGATCCCGACATTGACTATAATATAGAATTAACAAAAGTAGGTACGAACAGAAAACAATCAGCTAGGTTGTTTCTCCAAAGCTGGGAATCCATGGCATTCGAGAACAGAGCCAGCCAACAGAGCATTGTTTGTGAAAGTTTAGGTTGGTCGGTCCCATACATCCCAACGTTTAGATTTTGACCACTCATTGCCTTATCTCGTGCTGGTCGGCGCAAGATTTAAAGCAACACCATCCAATTAACTAGGGCTGGCAATTTTGACACGACCCGCGAACCCGACACGAAGTTAACAGGTATTAGGTTTGGGCTTATCGGGTTCGGGTCTTAATCAGGTCTACCCGATTAAGACACGATTAAATTCGTGTCTGGCGGGTCGACCTGCCAGACACGTTTAATAAATGGGTCAGTCGGGTTTGGCGGGTCACTCGGGTCTGGCAGGTCAATCGGGTCTGGCGGGTCTCTGGTGACCCGCTAGACCCATTTAATTTATTTTTTTTTTTAAAAAAAAAAAAACATATGTCTAAGTTCTAACTAAGTTAACCGTTAACCCTAACACTTACCGACTCACTCACGGCTTCATTTCACTCTTCACTTCACGACTTCATAGTCTTCACTTCACTGGCCTATTCCTTGTTTTTCCGTTACTTTTTCTATGTGGGTCTATATATTAAAACATTATCTTTTAAATCATTATTTATATATTAAAACATTCTCTTTTAAAACTTTTTATTCTTCTTGGATGGTCAAGATAAATTTGACTAGTCCTTTGGCCTAAGAGATCCCTTTATTAAATTATTTTTTCCAATTTTGATCAAAGTTTTTTTTTTTTTTTTTTTTTTAAGGGTCGGGTCGGGTCGTGTCTACCTGATATGACCCGGCTATGCTAAACGGGTTAAGCGAGTCATGTTGGGTTACCCGGATATTTTTCGTGTTATAATCGTGTCAGACCTGCTAACCCATTTAGCTAAACGGGTCGTGTTCGTGTTTTGGGTAATCGGGTCGCGAGTCTTAACGGGTCCTAATCAGGTCTACCCGATTACCCGTTTTGCCAGCCCTACAATTAACTCACGTATTACTCTTACTTTATATTTATAAGAGTAGTTCAATCAAATGTAAATCATGTCTCATAAAGCGGATATTACTAATTCGAATTCTCCTCTCTCACATGTCAAAAAAAAATTACTCTTACTTTATTGTTAAATTTGTTTTAAACTGTTCATGCCACATGAACTACCCGTTCACATTTTAGTAATTTACATAATAAGTATCACGTGATTTGTTGTGTCAATTTGTAAACATAATAAATGTTTAAAAAAAGTACTAAATAACACTCTGATTGTTAATTTATTTTAAAGAGTTGTTTGTTAATATTTTTAATTCATAGAGATAAAACAAAAGTCACTGGAAATATATCGGCAGCTAAAATGGAGGATTTGATCGCGGGCTGTGTCAATTTGTCCATAATCACGTAACCTTAAGGCAAATTTAATTGAGAAAGCAAAAAGATAATTTTAATGCATTATATATCGATCCCACGTAGGGACGTGGCTGGTTATCATATGATGGCCATTTCATGATTCATGCACCCCACTTTCTTAAAGTCATATCGTGGCCAACTAAAAATGCTTTTTTTTCCAAGTTTCAACGTTAACAAGTTGAAAAAGGACACATGTAGGGTGTACGTAACACAATACCATTAACACTTCAATAATTCATTTCAAATGCCTTTTGCAATGATCTGGCCGGTAATGAGTCATTATTAGTAATTCAATTCTGTTAAATAACATATTTTAAATAATACGAATGAATTTATAACATATATTTTATATAAAACATTAAATAAATACCTTAAGGATTTTACAAAAAAATCTTAATTGATGTATTTTTTTTGTACAAGCTTTCTAGATGGAGGTTATAATCGATCTAGACTCTAGAGCACTTGTAAGTTCAATAATAGAGAGATATTTATTCAAATTTACATAGATAGAAAAGACTAATCCGATAATTAAATCAATCTCTATAAGAATTCGATAACTTTAAATTATTCCTAGTCGATTAAGTTTATGTATTCTTCAAATTTGAATAGACTTATCTAAAGTTATCTAACGAGTTAAACAATATTTTAACTTATTAATGTATACATTTGAATAGACCATATACATAACTTATTAATGTATTTTGGGAGGGTTTTTTATTTTTATTTTTTATTTTTTGGTTTGAAAAAGTATTTTAACTTTTAACATGAGTTTTATGCATGTTATTATAAATATTTGATATTTTTAGTTATTTGTTAAAATATTTATCTCGAGAACAAACTACAAAAGACAAAAATAAATGGATAAACCTTCTATCAAGTCCATCTGCAAAAGTGATGTTTTGCAGCATCCAATAGAAGGTGTACACATCAATTAGTTACACATAATAGAATAGGAACAAAAACATTGAATTTTTTTTTCTCTCTCCCACTTTCTCTTCGTCTCTCGTTCATCTTCACAGAAAATTTTATTTCCTCTTCTTCTCTTTCTCTCTCACCATTCACCCACCACATTCACTGTAGCCGCACTAGCAACATCCACGGTTGGATCACGGCAGGCGGCAGCCCTCTCCGGTAGATCCCTTTAAGGTGATAGAATCTCTAAAGGGTTAACATTTCCCATCTAGGTTTTAGTTTAGAATAAAAAGACTAGTTTTGAGACAGAAAGTGGCCAGAGAGGGTGACCCACGGCTGGGTCGTGGGTCACGGCTAGACCCATGACGTGGGTTCGGCAAGACCCACGGCATGGGTCGGTGTGGGTCTTGCCCATGTCCTGGGTCTAGCTGGACCCATGGCGTTGGTCTGGCCTGGGTCTCGCAGGCTAGGGTTATTTCTCTTTCTCATTTTGATTTGGTATGGTTGTTCTCACCTTTTTTTTTTTTTTTTTTTTTTGCATTTTTCTTAAATTGATAATGTATCACATGGTAGTTGGAGACTGTAAAAAGGGTGTTATCAGGATGAACCTAATAGTAGGGGCCCTCAAAATAAATAGCTGAGAGAAAGAAGAAATAAAAACTTATTAAGCTTAATAGGTGTCGTTTATCATAGTCTATTTTGAAATAATATATAGGCAGAGTTTGTTTTTAAAAAACGTACTATTTTAAATTCTAAAACTTAATTATAAAAATTAATAAAACATTTAATTATATTTTTAAAAATCACGTTTTTAAATAATAATACATTTTAAAACTGCAAAACGACATATGGTTAATCAAAATTGAGTCAAAATCTCCGTGTTTCCGTTGTAGCCCACGTCAGACGGTCAGAGAGACAAAAACCCAGCTCTTACGTCTTTCATATGATTCCACTCCGCTCCCTCAGAGGCTCTTCCTTTCGTCTACTCTCTCTCTCTCTCTCTAGAAACTGCTTCGTTTTGGATCCGAATAGCGAACTCGGGTCGTTAAAGTCACCCGGACCAGCCGCACACGCGCACTCGTCACCTCTGTCTCTGATAAACCGTGCCTTCGAGAGTGGGGTTTCTTAAGTCGGTGACCGTCACCGTCACAGCCCGCGATCAGAGCCATTGGTTTCGCGCATGAGATGGAGAAATCAAACGGCCATCACCATCAGGATTCCATATCTTCTTCTTGCCCTGCTTCCTCCCGCAGAGACGTCTCTTACAGGTCCAACCCCTCTCTGTCTCTGAATTGCTTGTTCGTTTGCACAAATTGAATTGAAATTCTTGATTTTTATTTGATTGGGGTTTGTGACAAGTTATAGCGACGATCGTATCGGAAGCTTGGATGTAGAATTACCAAATAATTAAGGAAAGTTTAATCTTTGGAATTAAAATGAAAAAAGTACTTATTGATTGACTTTGACTATAAATTTATTAAATTTGTTCTTGCAAAAAAAGGGTCGAACAAATTTGGTATTTCTTTCCATTATAGTTAACTATTAACCTCTTCCGGGAGTGAATTGTATTGATCGAATTTATTTGGTGGCTGCACATAAATTTTGTGCACTTACTTTGATATGTATCTGTTTGAATTAGAAAAGTTACGGCAAATTCCACTTTGATAAGTGGGTTGGAGTTTCATTTGTGATGGGAAATCCTTCATTGAGCATGAACAACATACTTCAGTGTTTGATATTGTTGAGTATTAATTGAACAATTAAATTTACATTTTTTATCAATTGTTTTAAACTTTTGAGATAAGCGATAATTTCACAGATATACTATAATTGAGACTGAGTCCATAGTTTTAAACTTTTGGGTTAAGGTTAATTAGTAAGGTGGTGTCGTCCTATCTTTTGCGGTGATTTTGGAGGAAAGAAAATGATAAAAGTTTTGAAGACATTCGTAAAATGTAAGTATTTATTTTTCAAAGTTATTTATCGTTGGACAGCTGCTATAGATTGCAATATGCATAGTTTTCATGACTTTCTTGGCTTTGCTCTTTTAATGATATTTTGATGAATTATAAGTAATAATAAAAAAAGTAGGGGCTTTTGCTCGAGGCAGAGTATAATAGTTGTGATAGAGGCTTACATGTCACTTGAAGATTGGTTGGTTTTTAGCATCCCCACATTAACTATAAATAATTTTTGTTATAATATTTTAGTTAGGATATAAAAATTGAGGTTATTTTGCCTAGAATTGTCCACTTGTTTTGTAGGTTACTATAAATCACAAAATGGAATGGTTCCTCGTTTAAAGGGGATGTTCATTAGGCGACATCTATCTTGTATAATTTGCACAGTATTTGATGATCAAGACTGACGCAATTACTATGTAGGATGCTAGTGTCATAAGAATTATCTTTTGATATTGTTTCTCTTTCATCCTATCCATATTTAGACATATGTAATCAAGGAAGGGATTGGATTGAAAAAAGTCATATTGAGTGCTCCCCCGTCCTATCCCCTTATTGGCTTAGTGCTTCAACTTGCCGCTACCCAATGCTATTGGATTTGAATGCACATAGCCTTTTCATTTAATAAAGGGGTTCTTAACTGATACACCAAAATGATTTTGGAGGAAAGGACAAATAGAATCATTTTCAGGACATTCTGGTAATAGAACTAAACCATCATAACCTCAAGGGGTTGGCCTAGTGGTTGAGGCTTGTAGTCTTGGGGAGTTTTACCCCTTAGATCCCAAGTTCAAGACTTGCTAGGTGCAAGCTCTCCCTTGTGGCCACATTCCCTGGTGTAAAAAGCCAGCAATTTACCCTCATCCGTGTAGGGAAACTTCTGAGGGTGCGATGCACGGGTCCGAGGTTTACTCTGCAGAAGTGGGTCCGAAGGGTTCTGCCTTGTTAAGGTTTCCCGTCATAAAAAAAAAGAACTAAACCATCCTACAAATAATTTGAAATATTGTCTTTCCTAAGGTTATGGTTGCTACGTTTGTTAATACTTTTTAGACGGTGTTTTATGTTTTAAAAAAATATTCTAATGTGACTAAAGGTAAAAGTATTTTTGAGTGTTTTGTGTTTTTTTGTTTATTAATGTTTTTGTTTTGAAAAGTGAAAAAGAAACAGTGTTATCGAACAAAGCTGATATCTTTATTTGTAAGCTCGTCTCAGTGAAATCATCGAAGTTTGATCGGTTTTTATATTCTGATCATCTTGTTTAGGATAACTCCTATACCCCTTTTCAAGCTGTGAGGGACCCGATCTATTCTTCTGTGGTTTTCGGTTGCTTTTGTCTTTGTTTTCTTGTTGTATATGCAAAAAATAAATGTGATGGTGGTTCTTGACATGGCATTGACGAGATAGTCTCTTTCATGCAGCTGTGGTTCTTGTGGCTACGAGCTAAACCTAAGCTCCTGCAACCGGAACACCTCGACCATTGGCTCTAAATATGGAAAATCTATAAAGAGAGGGATCATATCTTTCTTTAACATTGACGAGAGCAGATTTACTCAGGTTGATGAAATCCAATGCATACCCCACCTTTCTAAGCACGCTTGGGGCTTAATCCGCCGGAGAACCAAACTTCTTTGCCGCAAGTGTGGTAACCATATTGGAATTGCTTACAATGATTATACTTCATCCCTTCCACTTGTAACAGATGGATCGGATTCTTCGACGGGCAATGAACTTTCAAGTCGCAGAAAATATGATGTTAAAATCCGTGCTTTGCAGCCCTCGTCTTCTGAAGAATCCGGCGTTCCGCTTTTCATGTGACATACTTGAGCAAGCTTGTTTATATGTTCTTTTCCTGTAAAAGTAATATGATCCGCAGCAACCAAGCCTAGAATTTTCTTGGAAGAATATTAATCTAAAGTTATTTTCCTTTTGTATTTGTTTTGTGTTTTGCCCCCTTATTTTTATTGTTACTTGTACATAACAGTGATTTTCCGAAACTGAAACTATAAGGAATATGGTGTATGGTTGATGTGGTTTTGGTTGAGAAAATTTTGTTAAAAATTTCCAATGCTCAGTTAAGCCATTAATTAGTGTGATATTTTGAAGTTATAAGATTGATATGAGTTTGGTGGAGCACTATAATTGTTTTTTTCCTGCACGTCGGATGAGAACAACAAAGAAAGGACATAAATTTCTCCCAAACTTGTTTAGAAGAAATTTTCTTCAACCTACTATAATAAGTGCAAGTGTCATCTCTCATATGTTTTGTTTAATATTTTAAAAGTTAATTATTGCTATTCTACTAATCGAAAAACCTAAACATTAATTATTTAGAAACCCAAAATGTTGAATGACACTTGTCACTTACTAGAGTAGGCTGAAGAAAATTTACTAAAAACTGAAAAATTTTTGTCCAGAAATAAATGAGAAAGTTTAAACGTCATTCTCCATAGAGCAATATCAGCTTTTGCTTTTGCCCGAATTTGAAATCGATTCTTTAATTTCTAAATTATTCTAGGGTTTTCAATAATTGTAAAAGATTTTTCTCATCCAAATACCTTGTTATTTTTTAGACCACATTTGGTACAATGGCAATTCTTTTAGGAATAGGAATGAGTACTATTGAGAATACAAATTTGAATGGAATGACCATTTATATTATTTTGTTTGGTGACAACACAAGATGATGTTCTCACTAGAATTGAAATAAAAATTTTAAAATGCTCGAGCCCCTAAAATTATTTTCCAAAAAATTAATTTTTATTTTTTCACAACCAAAAATTAATTTTATTTGAATGGAATGACCATTTATATTAGACACTTACATTCACTACTAGGGTAAAACCCTATAAAGCTTTATTTATAGAGCTTTCAAGTGATTTGAATTTATTCAAATCCAATATAATTCTAATTAAATCCTTCATTTATGCCCAATATTAAAAATTTAAAAAAAATAATTAAAAAAATTAATGACTAAAAATATTAAAATAATTAATTAATTAATTATTTGTATATTTTTTTTTTTGAAAAAGGTGCCTTTGGGCAAAATGGGGTGTTTGGCCACCCCAATCCACCCTAGAAGGCCAAAAAAAAAATAAAAAAAATAATAAGAATAATAAAAAAAATAATGTTAGGGCTTGGTTTTATGAGGTGATTGGACTACCTTCATGGGCCTAACAAGATTAAAGTTTTTTTAGAGTGGCCGAACCGCCCACAAATAAAAATCATCTAACAAAATATTAAATATCCATCCTAACAAGACTAAACCAATGAAATCACTAGAAGTCATTTTACGTTGAGGTTGCTCCTTCGCCCACAGCGTCACCCAGCCTCAAGCATAGGTGACCCACTCCACAATCACACCTCTCGGTCTCATTCCCTCTCTCAGTGACCTCTCTCTCTCTCTCAGCTCAACTCTCTCTCGAGTTCTCTCTCCGATCACCTCCCTCTCTCTTGGTCTCAACTCTCTCGATCTCTATTTCTCTCTCTCAGCTCGCCAATGCTTCTCCTCCTCTCACTTTCAAGGTGAAAGCAATATGCTTTCATGTGGAAGGCATTTGCCTTATTTCTTTGTCTTTTTATTTCCTTTCTCTCTTCGCAACATTCCTGTGAGAGTCTTTCCTTTTATTTTGTTCTTTTTCTTTTATCCTTCCCTCTTCACACCTAAACACGTGAAGCCCCTCATTTCTTTTATCCATAAAACATGTATTCCTCTAAAATTAATATTTAGGAAATAAATTTCATGTTATTTCAAATAGAATATTGATATTTTTCACAAATCGATCGGTGCTCCTTGACCGATATATCGGTCTCTGGGTAGTGATTGATCGGTGAAGGCCATAAACTAAAAATTAAGGTTTTAAGTGATAATTAGAGTTTTGTGATTCAGGACACTCGCTAATAATAAAATAAAAATGCAGAATAAAGATGTAGACTTTGCGAAAAGTTGAAACTTGGACTTTTCTGCATGAGAATGTCAAAACAATTTATTCATTGATAGCGATTGTTTTCATGGCTATAAATTGTGCATTTTCATTGTATATGACTCATCTTTAAATATAGAAAATGTGCCATTTATTAAGAAATCCTGTAACTTTTTGAGCCACAAAAAATTATTGGCAAGGTAACTTGTTGTCATGACTCATGACCGAGATGGGTCATTGTTGTTTAGAAATAGAAATGGCTTCATTATTATTATTTTTTCTAACAAATTTAAAGATTAAAAAAATATTTTTTAATAATTTTCTTTACAGGTGAGGCTGGTCGGGGGCCTCCCTTTGTTCTGTCTCCAGGTCTTAGGGCGTAATTTCAGAATTTTCTCGTCTGCAGAAGCTGTAAGCTGACAATTTCTTCCCAGTTTATGTCGTCATTTAATTTGAAAATTATACACTTGATCTTATGGTCAAATCATCCAGATTTTGTTCATCCTCAGTTCCAATTCAACTTGTACGATAAGTGGCTTTGAAGGATATATATATATATATATATATAAGACATGGAGTTACGTACATGTAACTATAAATTAAAGAGGCAAACTTAATAGATAGATTTTGTACCACATACAAGAAGATGTAGAAAGTGACATGAACATTGACCCAACTTAATTAGATAGTAAAGCTCACACGAAACTCTAAAATAAATGAATGCCAGAAAGGTTTCTTCCACGTACATTTTACATAACAAACACACACCGACTAATTTCTCTATAGGATAAAATTTCTAGAATTAATTGGGAAATGCATAGTTACTGCACATTTGACTATAATTCTCTTACAACTTTAACATGTGTTGAACGATAAAGAGTGAAATTATTTAATCAATTATGAATTCTCACATTGAATTTATCAGTAACTTGTAGTATAAGTAATAATAATCTTAATCTATATATAAACGATTTTTAGTCGTACGATTATCACTATATTTGAAAGATGAATGGGAAAGCAATCTTTTTAGATAGAGTAATACTGCTACACATGCATATATACTTTCCGTCTTAAACTCTTACTCTCGTACACCCTGGCTTAGGTGGCTCCCACTCTCACCACTAGATATATAATTTTGTGTATATATATATGATAAGATGTCCAGCTTTCCTTCCATCCCAAATATCAAAGAGTATTCCCTTTTTGGTTCCCTTACCATTTGCAATATCTCTCATTCTCTCTCGCTTTGTTTCTCCAAATATGGAGTCTCCTATCATTCTCAACTACTTCACAATTTCTGTCTCTTGCTTTTGCATGCTTTTGTTGTATGCTTCCACACTGAACCCTGTGTTTGCTCTGAAAAATTGTACCTTTCCGGCAATCTTCAACTTTGGAGACTCAAATTCTGATACCGGTGGATTATCTGCTGCCTTTATACCACTGACACCCCCTTATGGGGAGACCTTTTTTCACAGGCCTGCTGGAAGGTTCTCAGATGGCCGGCTCATTATCGATTTCATGGGTAGGCCCATGGAGACCCAGATAAACTCGATCTAATTAATATTCTCATTGATTCTTCGCAATTTTTCCTTCATACAAAATATATATTCAAGGGCTATCCTGCAGAAAACTGTCCAAGAGCAATTTTTAATTCCAATTGTTGTCAAATCCAAACTTTCGGTAGCACTAGTTCCAAAAGCCTTTTCAAGAGTTTCTTGACGTGATGAAAATATATTCGTCGCTTTTTTTTTTTTTTTTTTTGGGGGGGGAGGTGGTGTGGCGGCGGCAGATGAAAAAATAATATCGGTTAGTGTAGTTTAGTTTTTTTTATTTTTTATTTTTTATTGATGCAATATATTACTTTTTTATTTCATAATTATTCTACAATATTATTGTGTTAGTCACAACCAACCATATATATATATATATATACACACTAGATTTATAGGGTATGATTGGAATTGTGATTTCGTAAGAATAATCTGTGTTTTTAAAAAGATATTGAAAAATGCAAGGCGTTTGGCATTGCGATTTAAAAAGCACGAATTTAAACTAAAATCACGATTTCATAACAAATATTTGATAAAAAGTATTTTTTAACATGTTTTACCAAAAGCTTATGTGATTTTAAAAAGTAGTAATTTCAAAAATGTAATTTAAAAAAAAAAAAAAATTTAAAACCGCACTTATTAAAACCGCAATCCCAAAACTAACATTTAATCTTAACCCTCCTTCAAGAGATTAGGCTAGTTATTAAGGGCCTATGAACCTCCGTTATTAAGGGCCCAGGCCAGCTGAAATCATATTCGCTCATCTCTCTTACTGATCCCTTATGTGTGAGCTCAACACGCAAAATAAAAAGTGATAAATTTAATTATTTAATTTATATTCTAATACTACCTACCCTTGTACCTTAATTGCATGGCTACAGCATCGAGTTTTGGTCTCCCATTTTTGAGCGCATATCTTGATTCCTTGGGGACCAACTTCAGGCACGGTGCAAATTTTGCCACGGCTGGCTCCACAATCAGGCTACCAGCAACAATTTTTCCAGCTGCAGGTGGATATAGTCCCTTCTACCTCGACGTCCAATACATAGAATTTGTGCAGTTCAAGATCAGATCACAAATAATAAGGCAAAAGGGTAAACTTTCTCCAATTCAATGTCCAAAATAAGTACATGTCAATTTAATAAATTAGTATTTATTTGTTTAGATTGTGGGTGCTTAATTGTAGATATCTATATTATCAACTTCCTTTGTTTTCCTTGCAGGAGGAATATATGCAAATTTATTGCCCGAGAGTGAATATTTTCCAAATGCTTTATACACATTTGATATCGGTCAGAATGATCTTAGTGAAGGATTCTTTAGCAACATGACTATAGAGGAAGTCAATGCTTCTGTCCCCGATATAGTCAACAACTTCTCTATTAATGTTAAGGTAAAGTGAAACCATGATTAATCATTTATGGCTTCCTCTAGGCCTATTACTCATGGAGTCAGATTTTCCTGTCCGGTTTTCAAAGAATTAGGGCAGGGGATGAAAGAGCAGTACGGGTGGTCTTGGGGTGTACAAGCAGGTATCCAGTAGGGGTAAAAAGATAATTACCGCTAACCATAACCACTTAAACGTTTAGTAAAATTCACTAACCGCCTAGGCGGTTAACCGGCAGTTAGTGGTTAATAAACTTAATAACCGATAATCGCTTTTTAAAGAAAAAATAAAAAAATGTCGTTTTTATGGTAATATGATAATATCTTACTACATACGACATCATTTCTAGATTTTTATATATTTTTATGTTTATTTAAACACAAAAATGACTTCGTTTCATGTATATATATAACATACACAACCGCCCGCCTTTTCACCTCTAGTCTCCACATGTTTTAGAGTGTGGGTAAGAGTGACAATTCGTTTTCGCATGTCAAAGTATAGATAAAAAAACTATATAGATCGGCCTTATTCTACCAATTGAATTAAACAGATCAAAACCGTCAACCCTAATTTGCTAATTTTGTGTTGGATTTGTGAATGATGTTAATAATTTGCCAACCCTAGATGTGGAGCCTACCTATTCGGGCACTTCGAGACCCTCACTTATCTTTCTCATTCCCCTCCCAAATTTTTTGGGATTTAGGCAAGGAATCTCAATCCATTACTCCAGGAGAAATATTTGCGTTTTAGGGCCTAATTAAGGAATAAGATATAAAAACAAGTAACTGGGTTTTGTTTTCTGTTAATATCTATTGCCTAATCAAGTGAAGTTTAATGATGATGTAGAGAATATATGATTTGGGAGCTAGATCATTTTGGATCCACAACACAGGGCCAATTGGTTGCCTTCCCTATATCTTGACCAATTTTCCATCAGCTCGAAGAGACAACTATGGTTGCGCAAAGCCTTATAATGATGTAGCTCGATATTTCAACTACAAGTTGAAGGAGGCCATAGTTCAGCTCAGGATCAATCTTCCTTTAGCTGCAATTACATATGTAGACGTCTACTCTGCCAAGTACTCTCTATTCCGTGAACCAAACAAATATGGTAAGCATTATGTGAGAATCACGTGCTTTAAAAATAAATGTTAATGCATGTAAGAATTTTCAAGTATATAATTTTGGTTGGAAATATGCAGGATTTGAGCTTCCACTTGTTGCTTGTTGTGGGTATGGAGGGAAGTACAACTATAGCAGTAGTGTTGAGTGTGGAGGAACAATCACAGTGAATGGAAGCCAAATATTCGTGGGTTCATGTGCACGCCCCTCAGTCAGAGTAAATTGGGATGGAATTCACTACACTGAGGCTGCTAACAAGTTTGTTTTCAACCAAATTTCAACCGGAGCCTTTTCAGATCCACCCATACCCTT
This sequence comes from Corylus avellana, assembly GCF_901000735.1. NCBI lineage: Eukaryota > Viridiplantae > Streptophyta > Magnoliopsida > Fagales > Betulaceae > Corylus > Corylus avellana. Next base: position 4,885,286 of record NC_081541.1, read on the forward strand.
GGCAGTGGCGTGTCATCGTGTTTAGTAAAATGCCCTCACTCAAAAATAAATAAAATAAAATGCCCTTGCATGTGGCATCATATTTGAAAGATGATATTAAATATTATCAATATAATATATATAAAGTGTTTAATTATTATATATATTAATGTCTAATAATTGTAAACCAAGCATAGGCTGTAATACTCATTTCAAGATTATTAAAATGGAAAATGCTTAAAGTATTACAACTGTTTTACAAATTTACGTGACTTAATTTTAATGGTGAATAAATTATGAGAAATGCTATATTGTATATCAATGCATTATTGTTAGGTTCTTTTATTTTTTTTTTAAGAAAATAGAAATGGTGTGTCATCCTTCTATAGATTCAGATCGCATGTGTTCTTATAAAGGCAAAATAATTAAATAGCAAGTATCCAAATACATGCACCATTGAATTCCAAATACATGCACCAAGTTACAATTTCAAGTGTCACACATTGCTTAAACTACAATCGTTATCATATGTGTATAAGTTATACTTAAGGTTGTATTATTTGATTTGAGAGTCAAATACCACGTTATAGATTCAAGTTACGGAGGGGGTGTCTTATGAGATAGAGTGGATCAATGTGAATGTCGGATACAAATTTATAATGGTAAGCTACGGTCCTAAATATCTCACATGGCTTAATAATTATACTAACTCATAAATATAAATTAATCCAACCCGTATTATACTAATTTCAACTCACTTGAGTCATATGATCCTAAATCCTCAATGTAACTAATAGTGTATGCTCTCACAATCAAGCAATGCAAAACTCTCAACTGATCATGTGAATAATTAATACTTATTTACATGTTTCAATTCTTGGTTTTTGATGGACTAACAATATTAAGTTATTTATATAACAAAAATACCGCATTTAATTTCTTCCATAATAGGGAAAATTCAAATTTAAAATAAAAACTGGAAACAATTTTCAAGATTAAGAAAAAATTGTTCCCATGTGTGACCGACTTTCAACTATTATAAAAGGAGTAAAGGACATGTTACGTCCTTGTGGAGTGTGCAAAATTGAGAGCACCATAGGAGAGAGAAGAGACGAGCACAAAAGAGGAGAAGCCTTTAGAGGTGAGTGTTGTACCTCATGGGATTTTTGGCTTTGTAGAGCCGGTGCTAGAGGGAGAAAGAGAGATATAAAAGGTGAGATAAGAGGAAGGGCTGCTACAGTGTTTTTTTGGGTGTTTTTGGAGGGAAAAAAAAATAAATGATTAAAAGTAAAAAGTGTTGCAGAGTGAGAATAAAATAGAGATCAGTCGCCATTTATTTCAGTAAAAGAAAAGTTTGTACTTCTGTCTTTTATATTTTTAATTTAAATGAATTAATCCTCGTGACATACATTTACATTTCATATTACCATTTTATGGAATCATTCTGTAGTTAAACCAAAATCCATATACTATCATTTTGTGTACTACTTATTTTCTTTGAGTAACTAATTTAACTGCATGATTATTCTTATGTATCCTGTGAGACTCAATCTCATCTTGTATATATATAAGTTTCAATAAATCCCACTAAAACACTTCAGAATAATCATTCCCAATAAAATTTAAACAAATGAGAATATTCTTTATCGCTTTGATCCAGACAAAGGACTTGGATTCCTTATTAAAGAAAGTGTTTGCATAATATTACATGCGAACACACAAAGATATTAACCGTCATAAGATCTGACTCATAGATACATCAAAGTGACCTATACCTTAGTAATTTAGTTATAAATTTTTAAATATTTTATATTTTTAATCAGGTATATAGACACATGTTAATTTTTTTTAAAGGCAGTGACGTGAATTTTCGTTCTAAATAAAATATCTCTTGCTGCTAGATGCTAGTATTTCTCTTATTATAACTATTCTATCTTAATATGTGGAAAAGGTTTAAAAAAAAAGAAAAAAAAAGGAGGTTGTGCGAGAGGATGCGGAGGAGCTTGCAGGCTGGAGGATTTCTCCGCTGAATCTCTACGGCAAGTCGTCCAGTTCAAAATTTAAATTCAAGAACGGCAAGTCGTTGGTCCACCGCCTTTAGCTAAGGCGGTGGACCTAAGTCGGTGGCACGGGCTTCTATATAAGGGCAATGGCTTCAAGAGGGAGTGAAACAGAGAGTGAAGAGGGAGTGAAACAGAGAGTTGCGAGTGTGAATAATGATGATGATGCCAGTGGGATTTCGTTTTGAGCCCACCGACGAAGAGCTGGTAGGCTTCTATTTGTTGAACAAGGTAAGGGGAGAAGATATAGGTTGGGATGGCATCGGAGAGTTTGATATTTATGGTGAAAAGGATCCCTGGCAATTCTGTGGTGATCAGGAGAAGCTTTACGTTTTTACAAGGCTAAAACAACTCAGCAAAAATCGAGTGGCACGAACAGCGGGTTGCGGTGTTTGGCATGAGAATTCTGCCGACAAAATCTACGATGGTCAGGGTGATGTTATTGGGGTCAGGAAACTCTTCTGCTTCAAGGTGAAGAAACAGAAATCCAACTGGTTAATGCACGAGTTCTCATTAGTTGGGGAGGGAGAACGAGAACGGGCGACTGACTGGGTTCTGTGCACCATCCAAAAGAAAGAATCACGATCAAGAGTTGGCGTTAAAAGATGCTTTCAAGATCATTCTTCTCCCACCGTCATCTCTGTTCAAACTCCATCTCCATTGCGAAATTCCATTAATACAGAAGAAGAAGAAGAAGAAGAAGTACCGCTACTTGAGGACGGATCCCAGCAGAGAAAGAAGATGCGCTGCTGCGATGTCGAATGTCAAGCCACTGCGACCCCTTCATCAGAATGTCCATCTGAATTTGGAACGCCTGAGTCTGAATTGGAAACCCGTCTACCAGCTAGTGATAACTCTGACCCTGAGTTGAGTGTTTCATATGAATATTTGGAAACCTTGATGAGCTGTCAGCTAGCCAGTAATGATGACTCTGCGTCAGAGTTTTATGCTTCATACGGTTATCTGCCGCCACCGCCTTCCCCCGCGGGTGGACATCTGCCGCTTGATGCATGGGTGGATTCTTGGGATCCTGAGTTTGCTACATTACTTTCCTAGCACCTTGTGAATGATCAAAACAGAGAACCAAAACTCTGTTTTACTGATGGTGTCTGTTAAGATAGGAAAAGATTGTAATTTTTTTTTTTTTTTTGTTCAATTTTGTTGGAGCACATTGGTGTACTTGTTCCTTAATTTTGTTATGGGATATCCAATTTGTCAACTTTGCTCGAAATATCTCTTCTCTTGATTTTTTTTTTTATAAAGAATGTCTTCTAACAAAAATAACATGTCGTTTACTCGTTTGTTACAAGTTAAAAATCGATGGGATTTTTACGGCTGTGGTTCCAATTGGTTCAAAGTTGATTATGATCCATCAAATTGCAACTAGCGATTGTTGAGAACTTTGAGGTGCCCTAATCCCAATAGATTTCGTGTTAAAATATACCTATTAAATGGAAAAATGTTGATTTATAACATCTACGTTTACCAAATAAGGTTCTGGCTGATAAAAATGATAGAAAATTACTTCTTGTTGCTTGCAAATTGTAAGAATGTTGAGTTGTTATGACTAAACAATTGGCAACTCTATTCAGGTTTGCTTATCTGTGTATGGTTTTTCTGGTTTACTTCTAGTCCAGACAATTTCTTGTACTTGGTCTTCTTCTGGTGTTTTTCATGTGGGATTTTGTGTGTTGGAAGTGAGTAGACTAATTTGTTTTTATCATCCAATTGTGCTTCTCCTCGTGAATTTTAATGCAAGCTTGATTCCAGTGAGCTCTAGCAGAAATGGCATTCTCCTCCCTCCATAAGAATGGGATGGAGCTGAGGTTATAGGTTGAACACTCACTACATGTCTATGTAAATTATCAATAATAGTTTAAAAAAAAGAAAACATCTTCATGCAAGCTTGATGTTAATTATATATATGCTATGCCAAGTTGCTTTGACATGGTAAATTTACTGTTTCACCTTGGAATCACAAACAATATATCAGAATATTCTTTCCCATAATGCTGATTAAACATTGCTGCATCTATCAACGCAGGAGCATGCGATTAAGATCTGACTTGTCAATTTAATTAGTACTAAATTTCTGCATTTTTGCCAGCATTATGAATTATAGTCTAATTCAGAGCACGCATTATGTTTGTAACTATACATAAAATTCCTAAGCAAGTAGTGCACTATTCTTATGTATATTGAACCTTATTTCTATTTGGGAGATGCAATCCATGAAATGTTCTCCTTAATCCAAATTCTAAAATCACCTTGTACTTTTACTTGTTTGCACTTTTGCAAATTCAACAAACAATCAATCAGTTGAGTCTGAAGAACCCAATTATTTGAATTTGAAAATCTTACTCAATAACCTGTATTGGATTCCAAATTTCATGTCCTGTGCAATTGAGATTATTTGTTCTATTCTAGGAGATTGTTTGCGATTGCACTATTTTTGTTGGAGTGTTCATTTTTGCACTCCATTGGCAAGTCTTTGAATAATCAGACATAGTTTTGGTTATTGTTCTTTTTTATTGTCCACATTTGTGGCCATTACTACCCACAGGTGACTATTCTGACTAAACCAAGGCTTAAGTTTTCATTTTTTTTTTCAACTCCAAAAATTTATGTGATTTGCTCATGTATTGTTTGGTTCAAGTTGTTGCAAGGGTGATTAGATTCCATTATGGCAGCCTGACTTTTTCAGTAAATACTTCTGGTGGCATGAACTCATCTTTTTTTAGTTTCCTTTCTCTTGGTAGCATTCTTCTTCAAGGAAAATGAGTAGACAAAAAGGTCAATCATAAGTGATACTTCAGTGCATAGTGCTGCACAGAAGGTGGAAGTCAAGAAGGTAAAATAGGATCAATTAACCAAATTATTTGTTGTTTGTTTCAAGAAATTGATTCTAGTAAAGATAGCTCTAAATACAAAGTGTTTCTGCAGCAATGAACTTGAATTCTACTTTGTAGTTTTAAGTGTAAGAATTTTGCTTTCTCTTTAGTAGCTAAGCTCATTTGGTTGATTTCATATGCCTGAGAAAATGGTTCATTGAAATAAAAGTAGTATTTGAAACTTACACTGTTTGATGGCATGTTTTGTGGCCTTCTAATCTGCCATATATCTTCCTCAATAATCAAAATATATGGGCACTGTAAATCTGTAATGGTGCACCCTTTCACTTTCAACATGAAAGCTGCCTTTTTATTTTCATTAGGATATTTTTCAAAATTGAACGTCACCAACTATATACTAATCGAATTGTAAATGGTATCTACTCCATCTTTGACCCAGTAAAAATGGGTAGGTTTGAAAATGCATGGCAACATTCAAACAGGAGTGCCTATATATTACTTGTTATATTCGCAAGCCTCCTCCACAAGGCAATTAACATGAGGTTGAAGGTCAAGAGACGCTTCCTCCATGGGTTTCTTCTGCTTGCTACCCTGTTCCTTGCATGGAGCTTGTTCGCCATCGGTAAGAGGGGCACCTTTTTTCTCTCTAAATTTTGTTATATTGGTTGACATGCATATATGTATAGGCTATTGCTTCACATTTTGTGTTGTTTACTTGTTTATTTATCATCTTTTAACACTTGCTTTTTTCTTGTATGAAACTGTTTGTGGTAATTACTCTGAGAAGGTGAGAAAATGGAGAAGTTAATTCATTCATGGGATGGGGAAGGATTGTGTGGACCTGTTGCCGTAAAACAGAGGAAAGGCCAGCCTTTGCTCTTGGCAAAACTAGTGCAGCAACGACCACCTGAACCCCCGCCGCCACCTCCTACGTTGCCCACAGGGCCAATCCCCTAAGGCATTCCATGTATTAGACATCTCTTGATGTGGGGTGAATGTCATCAATAGCTAAATATCCAAATCAAAATAGTATTTAGTCTAAATGTTAGTTCATCATCAACCAACCATTGAATATTGTATTTGTATTTGTTTTTGTTGTTTGTGGGTTTCAATCACCCTGTTTATTGTGGTTTTTTCTTGTTGTAGGGACTTTTGTATCTAGAGTTTGTTACTCCTTGACGACATATTTCATTTTGTTTCGGCCATGCCTCCCTATCCTCAACTTCTTCCCGATGGTTGTTGTTGTTGTTACCTAGCATAAGTTCGAATAGGGTTAAAATATCTCTCGAGGGTCATGCTTCTGCATGCACTGCCTTTATTGGGGCTAGGGTAAGATTGAAAGATCTCGCAACAGTCATGCTCCTGCCCGTGTCCTTTCTTTTGTGCCTATACCGCTTTATGCGACAATTTTTTTTTGGCTTTTGTCGAAGATGTAGAGAATTGGGTCGTTTATGGTTCCTTTGAGATCATTTATGAATCCATTTCCTGTTTTCTACTTTTAGTTCCGACGCTTTTTTTTTTTTTTTTTTTGGGGGGGAGGGGCTTTATTTAAATGCGTCATTTATGTAAAATGTATATTCTCACATTCATTTTTAAAAGTAGTTATAAAAGTCAATTTAATAGATTAATTTTTTTTTTTTTTTTTTTTTTTTAAAAAAATCAAATCTAATGAAGGAATTTTATTAATCTAAAATCATGGTGTACGTTGCATTTTAATTAGTACTTGACTAAAAAGGCACACCTAGTTCTCACACTACCAGTCTCTTAATTTCTTCCCACTTTAACTAATTTTAGTACTACTATATTAATTTGAGCATACCCTAATGCAACCTGTAAATATTTAAGCAAGAACCTTTTTTAAAAAGCTGTAAATTTGAGACTTTTCGGTCAGCCTACCAGGAAAAAGCTTTTGATTATCGAATCGGATCAAATTCAGCCTCTACTAGGTTTAGCCATTTAGGGCGTTTGTTGTATATGAGTTCCCTTGGCCAAATTGTTTAGTACGTCCTGCTATTGATCATTGACATTTGTCTGGGCCATAATATAAGAAATTATATTTTACGAGAATTTTCAAATTCCTTGAGGCTGCCAAGGACCCTTCAACATATAAGGCACGCGTGCGCGCTCACATACAATAGCTAACGAGTTAAGCCAAACTTATACAAGTTGTGTTCACATTATTAATTAAGTTGAGCTTGGTTTATAAAAGCATATCTCGTTTAATTATCAAAATTAATTTTGTGTCCACAATTGGCTCAATTATTAAATACACTGAGTTTGAGTATGAACGAGTCAAGCCGTACTTATATGAGTTGTGTTCACATTATTAACCGAGTCGGGCCAAGTTTATACAAGCATATCTCATTTAATAATCGAGCATAATTTTGTGTCCATAATCGGCTCAATTATTAAATATACCAAGTTCGAGTCGAGTCTTTCTGAGTTAAATCTAAGCATGTTCGCAATCGACTCTATTCGTTTTTAACACCACTAATTGTAATCACATTTCCGGCACTCAACTGAGAACCCATTCATTGAGTTGAAAGACCCCAATATTGATTAACGAGAAACTATAGTTTGAAAGTACAATATCTGAAAATGTGCCAACATTATTATCACATCTGCTGAAGCCTTCCTCCAAAGGACCCATAACAATGCCAATTCATGCATTATATAAGAATTTAAATAGCTTCCCGTCTTTAAATTTTGAAGTTTTAATTTATGCCTTTATTTGGCCCTGTGCTGATCTGAGCTCCACGTACTTGGCCTGGAATTTGGGAGAAATGGGAGACTAATATGGTTATATCTCTTCCACCTTAATCCAGTTGCCTAAATTTTTTTTTTTTATAAGTAATGTTGTATATATCAAAAAGTGTAAAATGCCCTTGAGTATGTAGGAAAACCAACGTTAGCCCACAATATGACCCAGATAAGAGGGCCCTAAGCCTTAAAAACCATAGGGCCGCAAAACAGACCCCTAAAAGTGTACAAAGACACGTGAATACGAGAAAAGTCTCATTTTTAAAGGCATTCACGGAACCGCATTTTACATCAAAAGCACACACCGACTAGGATAAAATTTCTAGAATTAATTGGAAAATGAATAGTTATTACATCTTTTTACTGTATTTTTTTTATTTTTTACAAATTTGACGTGTCAGTTAAGCTTTTCTTATAGACATGTGAAGGATGAAGAGTGAAAATGCTTAATAATTTCATCAATTATGAACAATCACATCAAATTTGTCAACGAGTTGCAATAAAAGCTAAACAATATACGGCTCTGAAACAACTTTTCCTTGTAAGGTTATCACCATATTTCAAAGATGAATGGGAAAGCAACCTTTGACAACAAACAATCTTTCTAGACATATGCTTTTGTATATACTAGTGGGATGGCACGTGCAATGCACGTGTTTGGTTTTTGGTATTAAAATATGAGAAATAGTTAATTTACATAACATACATATGTCTTCATCTTGCATGATTACTTTAAAATTTGTTTCAAAATACTATACTTTACAATTTAGTGAAAGGAGAAGATGAAGCTATGGATTAATAGGTTGTCCGGAGAACAAGCTCTTTATATATATTACAGACCAAATGTTCATTAATACAGAAAAAAAAGAAGTTGTTGCATAAAGAGACTCGTAGAAATAATGAGCGGATGTGCTGCTTTAAGAGACTACTTCTACAAAGAGAAAACATAGTATGAGCAAAAGTTTAGATATTTCAGATTTATCAGTTATCAAAGGGAATATTAATTTCAAATGAGGTACCTAGCTAGAGCTTGGGCATAGAGATGCGCAACACTCTTGTACATGTACATCGACCAGAAGCTTTTCTTGCTGTTGCCGGAGACGGGTGGTAGTCTTCTCCATTTCTACCACCTTTACTCCTAGGTCTTCTGTGTACCACACCACCAATTTTTTTCAACTCATTTTTTTTTCCTGCTTTAAATTCACGTGTTTCTATTTGTAGTATATGAGCATATGTTGTAAAACTCCAACCTGATTCCTTAAGCTCTTCATCTCCTCATTTCTGACACTTAGACGTCATGTCATGTCAGAAACTGAAGCAGCACCTTGGATACTAAATGCCAATGAATTATTAATAGCATCAGCATCAGACCTATTAGCCAACAATCTTTGATTCTGTGGAGTTATGAGGCCTTTGGCCACTGCCATAGTAGTCGAATCATGTAGCATAACAGAATCATGAATGCTGATGGGACGATTGTCAAAGACAAAAATTGGATGCCATACGTCAAGGTGCATAGCAGGTTTGCCGGGTGATCAACGGGTATGTCAGGGTGTGCATCAAGCACTTCAGGGTGAACAATAGGCAAGTCAGGTTGTACATTAGGCATAACAATGAGTTGTGTTGCAAGAGCAACATTTAAGTCGATGTTGTTAATGGATGATGATGATGTTGCCATGTTTAGGAGAGTAAGGAAAATATTTGAGAATATGAAGAATTTACGATTCTTCAAGTATAAAGGTTGTAGTACATAAAGAATTATTTTATAAGGCTAATAACAAATTTGAGGATGATTAAATAGTGAATGATTGATTATTAAGAAGGAAATGATGGAAGAATAAGTTAAGAAGGGTAGAATAATGCTGTCAATTAATTACAAATTATTGGAGGTGTGTTTTGAGTGTCGGTAGACGTATGACTTATGAGGATATATGATGTTTTGATCAAATTGTGATTTTAATAGCCACATTATTCTTAGTAGGACACAAGCAGGCCACCTAGAATTACTCAAGAAAACTACACCCCTACTCAATCAATATACATCTTCTATTACTTATACTACTCTAGAATATTATAAAATTTTAGATTAAGCTTCCACATGAGACAGTAGATCAAGGAATAATGCGAAATGAAATGATAAGGATGAGTTAAATGGGTCAAAATCCAACTTCATATTATCACTAATAAACTTTACACGGGTTTAGAACAATTAAACTCTTACAGTCAATAAGAAACAAAACCCAACCTGTCTTTCACGTGCTTCTGTTTCAATTATGTAAATATGTGTAAGATTGAGAAATTGATACAATAGTTGACTAAAAGCTGCTTGACACCTTCTATGGTTTTGTTGCAAAATCTGAATAGCATTCATTATCATGAATCGATGATTGAAAAAGATAAGAGAGATGAGGGATAAACCAAATTTTTTTAAGAGATGAGGGACCAACCGGATTATTTACCGGAAATCCAAGTAATAGGTTGATAGAGTTAGTAGACAAAATTGAAGAAACAAATTGAAAGAGATAAGAAAGATGAGGGACCAACCGGATTATTTACCGGAAATCCAAGTAATAGGTTGATAGAGTTAGTAGACAAAATTGAAGAAACAAATTGAAAGAGATAAGAAAGATGAGGGACAAACCGGATTTTTCGCCGGAAATCCAGCTAATAGGCCTACCGCCTATGCACGTTAATTTTTTACAGAGTTCCATTTCCTGCAACATTTAAGGAGAGAAGGAGAGAAAGAAAAAATAAAAAGTGTAATCTTACCACTTGTTGAGATTTTAAAATAGCACTTATCATTCGGTTATATTTGTCTTGAAAGTCTGGGTAAAAAGTCAAATCCATATCATATCTTGATAAACATTTGCAGAATACATAGAAAAAGAAGTTAAACACATATTTGAGAAAGTTTTATCAAAGGATACTCACTTGATTGTAGGAAAAAAAAAAAAAAAAAATCATGTCCTGACATATGGAGGAAAAAAAACCTAAACACAGATTTGAGCTGGAAGCTTCATCAAAGGAGACTTTCCTGATTGTAGGAAAAAAAAAAAAAAAAATTGCAGTCAAAAATAGAAAAGGGGAAGCGGGAGTGGGAGTAGTTGGGGAAAGGAGAAGAAAACAAAAAGTAATTAGGTGGGTTGGTCGGGTATGATGTGGAAACAAATAAATAATAAAAAATACAATAATAAAAGAAAAGACGAAGATAAGCTCATTGTCGGCAAATGCCAAATGGTGCGGAATTTTCCAAAACTCAGAATAGTAATGCTAGGGAGAAGCATTTTATCAGCGACCCATCCGCACCTTGCTGAGCTGGCGTGGTTAACTGAACCATGGTTATCAATTTTTTTATTTAAAAAAAGAAAAATATCTCGTGATGGACTAAAGGCAGATTACGATTTCAAATTTTTCCTTTCTTCCCCCAAATCCCCAAAACGTTTCCCTCTCTTCCTCTCCCACGCTGCTCCCTCCCTCCCCTCATCTTCCGCCGCCGCCAACCTCCAAGCACTGCCGCCACCGAAGGCCACCCATGCCACCACCGGTTAAGCTGACCATCCAAAACCACCGAACGTCACCAGCTCGAAATCCGTCTCTGAGTGAACTGAACACGCTGACGTTTGCCTCAGCCACTGCCGTAGCCATCGCAGGTATGCGTCTTCTCTCTTTGAGTCTTGCCATCTTTCCGTTTCTTGCCTTTATTGTTGTGCTGCTGTGCAGGTGTTGAAGCAAGCCTCTAGGCTTTTTGCTGCGAGCTGGGTCCGGGATACCGGTCCGGAGCTTCGGCCAAATGATTATAAGAAGCATGAAGAGAGTGAGAGTAAGAGTGAGGATAAGCCCGGTGGAGCAAAAAGTAAGACTAAAGAGGAAGAACCATCGGCGTTGGAAGATGTTGGTAAGAATTTCATCACTTTCTTTGTCATGGGTTTTGGGGCCATTTGGGTTTTGTGGGGGTTAGACTGTAGGTGGGTGAGGGTGAACTCCAAAATTTTTTAAGGGAAAATTTTTTTCTTAAGGCCCAGCCCCCACGATTGTGCTCTAAGTCTAGGCCTATCACCTGCTTGTAGAAAAAACTCTGTGGATTTTCCTTGAATTTGTAGTTTATTGAGTTGAATTCTCACTGTGCGCCTCTGTTTTTATTAAGTGACTTACATAATTTGTTCACATTTCCTCTAGGGATTTGATAAGAGAACATAGCAAGAGAGAAGTGCCAACCCCATTAAGCTATTGTTAATGCCTTAGATTTTCTAAAGTTTTCGTTCAGTTTTGGATAATCATTATGTTCATTCTTGCAGATACAATGATGAAGTTTCCATTTTTTCTGACAACTCTGGAGCTTATCTATAAGCATGCCGAAACGTGTAGTGTTTTGGGGGAAAAACATTGCTATGGTCTATGGAGTTTGTATCTTCATAAGGCTATTCGATTGTGATTTAAGTCCATGATCATGACTCAGGAGATTCCCAACCAAGTTCAAAGATTATATGGAGTCACTTCAATCACACTTCCTTAAATCGCATTCGATCGGTGGAATCAGGATGCAAAAAAGTTAAAATTGCCATCCCCACAAGACATTGTACTTGAATGCACCAAAAATAGGCAGTACAAGGAACAAATATCAACGTGTTGCATCAAAATATCCAGTTAACATCTCTACTCCTTTGAATATAAATGTTTCCAGTTAGAATGTAGGAACAACCTAAAGATACAAACAATGAAGACAATAATACGGTACATCGTGTAATAGAAAATTGTCTTCTCCTTTGCTATTGCTTTGGGTTGCCTCTCCAATAACCACGGTGTGTCAATTCTCCCATCTCTTCTACCTCCGGATTGTATCCAGTTTTAACCCAGCTTGCAGTATAAAGCCTAGAGGCTTCCTTCAACACCTGCACAGCAGCACAACAATGATGGCAAGGAACGGAAAGATGGCAAAACTTGAAGAGAGAAGATGCATGGTGGCGTTTAGTGGTGGCAGTGCTTGGAGGTTGGCCGCGGCGGAAGATGAGGGGAGGGAGGGAGCAGCGTGGGAGAAGAAGAGAGGGAAATGTTTTGGGGATTTGGGGGGAAGAAATGAAAAACTTGAAATAGTAACCTGCTTTTAGTCTATCACGAGTGATATTTTTTTTTTAAATAAAAAAATTGATAACCATGGTTCTGTTAACCACGCCAGAGTACTCCCTTCCATTCCAAACAATCAAACATCAAAGAGTACTCCCTCCTTGGTTTCCGTACCATTTGCAATCTCTCTCTCTCTCTCTCTCTTTGTTTCTCCAAATATGGAGTCTCCTATCATTCTCAACTACTTCACAATTTCTGTCTCTTGCTTTTGCATGCTTTTGTTGTATGCTTCCACACTGAACCTTGTGTTTGCTCTGAAAAATTGTACCTTTCCGGCAATCTTCAACTTTGGAGACTCAAATTCTGATACCGGTGGATTATCTGCTGCCTTTAGTCCACGGACACCCCCTTATGGGGAGACCTTTTTTCACACGCCTGCTGGAAGGTACTCAGATGGCCGCCTCATTATCGATTTCATGGGTATGTTATATGTCTAACCTTGACTGTTATATATATATATATATATCATGGAATTAGATCCTCAAAATAGCCTACTTTCCAGCTACCCATTTCAGCTGTTTTTTATTGTGTAAAATATTATTGCAAAAATAGAAAACATAGTACATAGATTGAATTAACGCTACTAGCTACTAGGCCCATGGAGACCCAGATACACTCATTATTTTTCTCATTGATTCTTCGCAATTTCTCCTTCATACAAAACATGATGGAAAAGCAGAGTATATATCCGGGGCAGCATATTGGAGGGCTTGATATCACACTTATCCAAAATGCTTAAACTAATCGGAAGAGGTAAATTTAATCATTTAATCGACACTTAGCACTCTTCTTCACATAAGTTTGATCACAGGTCCTTTGACTCTGATGCTATGTTAAATTACCACTTATTCAAAAAACTTAAACTGATAGGAAGCGGTAAATTTAATTATTTAATCAACACTTAACAATTACCATATTAGATAATTATTTATCTTGAAAGTTTAAGTTGATAGAAAGTGATAAACTTAATCATTTAATTTAGATTTTAACATTATGATCAAACCCTTATACCTTAATTGAATGGTTACAGCATTGAGTTTTGGTCTCCCGTATTTGAGCGCATATCTTGATTCCTTGGGGACCAACTTCAAGCACGGTGCCAATTTTGCCACGGCCGCCTCCACAATCATGCTACCAGCAACAATTATGCCAACTGTAGGTGGATATAGTCCCTTCTACCTCGATGCCCAATACATGGAATTTGTGCAGTTCAAGATCAGATCACAAATAATAAGGCAAAAGGGTAAACTTTTTCTAATTCAATGTCCAAAATACATGTCAATTTAATAAATTAGTAATTATTTGTTTAGACTGGGAGTGCTTAATTGTAGATATCTATATTATCAACTTCCTTTTGTTTTTCTTGCAGGAGGAATATATGCAAATTTAATGCCCGAGAGTGAATATTTTCCAAAAGCTTTGTACACATTCGATATCGGTCACAATGATCTTGGTGAGGGGTTTAGCAACATGTCTATAGAGGCAGTCAATGCTTCTGTCCCCGATATAGTCAACAACTTCTCTATTAATGTTAAGGTAAAGTGAGATTATGATTAATCATTTATGGCTTCCGCTAGGCATATTACTCATGGATTCAGATTTTCCTGTCCGGTTTTCAAAGAATTGGGGCAGGGAATGAAAGAGCCGTACGGGTATTGGGGTATACGAGCAGGTTTTCGGGTGTTTTGGAGTGTGAGTAGGAGTGACAATTCGTTTTCGCATGTCAAAGCATGGATTAAAAAACTATATAAATCAGCCTTATTTTACATATTTAATTAAACAGATCAGACCCATTAATCCTAATTTGCTACTTTTGTATTGTGTTTGTGAGTAATGTCAATAATTTGCCAAATCCTAGATGTGGAGCCTATCTATTCTCCTTATTCTCCTCCTGAATTTTTTGGAATTCAGGCAAGGAATCTCAATCGATTACTCCAGGAGAAATAGTTGTGATTTAGGGCCTAATTAAGGAATAAGATGTAAAAACAAGTAACTGGGTTTTGTTTTCTGTTAATGTCTATTGCCTAATCAAGTGAAGTTTTATGATGATATAGAGAGTATATGATTTGGGAGGTAGATCATTTCGGATCCACAACATAGGACCAATTGGTTGCCTGCCCTATATCTTGACCAATTTTTCAACAGCTGAAAGGGACAACTATGGTTGCGCAAAGCCCTATAATGATGTTGCTCAATATTTCAACTACAAGTTGAAGGAGGCCATAGTTCAGCTTAGGATCAGTCTTCCTTTAGCTGCAATTACACATGTCGACGTCTACTCTGCCAAGTACTCTCTATTCCGTGAACCAAACAAATATGGTAAGTGTTACGCGAGAATCATGTGCTTTAAAAATAGACGTTAAGAATTCTCAAGTTTATAATTTTGGTTGGAAATATGCAGGATTTGAGCTTCCACTTGTTGCTTGTTGTGGGTATGGAGGGAAGTACAACTATAACACTAGTGTTGGGTGTGGAGGAACAATCACAGTGAATGGAAGCCAAATATTCGTGGGTTCATGTGCACGCCCCTCAGTCAGAGTAATTTGGGATGGAGCTCACTACACCGAGGCTGCTAATAAGTTTGTTTTTGACCAAATTTCAACCGGAACCTTTTCAGATCCACCCATACCCTTGACAATGGCATGTCATCGCCTTTAGTTAAATGCCCCCACTCAAAAATAAATAAAATAAAATGCCCTTGCATGTGGCATCATATTTGAAAGATTGATATTAAATATTAATATCAATGATTCAATATGAAGTGTTTAATTATTATATAAGTTAATGTCTAATAATTGTAAACCTAGTATAAGCTGTAATACTCATTTCATTATGGAAATTAAATGCTTAGGGTATTATAACTTTTTTATAAAATGACTGAATCTTAATGGTGAAAAAAGTTTAGAACCAAAATTTGATAGATAAATCTAATTGCTTAGTTGTTCTGAAAAAAAAAAACTATTTGAGTCATGGAGAGAGTCCTATGGGATAGAATTATAGAATTGACCATTGTGAATGTCGGATTCGGATTTGTGGTGGTATGGTCCTAAATGTCCCACATGACTAATAATACTAACTCATAAGCATAAATTAATATGACTCTTACTATACTAATTCCAACTCGCTTGACTCTCTCTCATGATACTAAATCCTTAATATAACTAATAGTGCTCTCAAAATCAAGCAATAAATAAGTATTCAATTCTTGCCTTTTGATGGACTAACAATATTAATTTCGCCATAAAATGTTTGTGGTTGGAAAATGTTTGGCACGTACAATTTTTATTTATTTTTACTTTTTTATATATATTTTCATTCAATTATATTAAACTTTAAATTACGATAATGTCTCGATTGGGTCTTACGAGTCCCGACCGGTTCCAATCATTGTCCCGACTAGGTTCTGGTGGAGGTCCAGTTAGGTCCTGGCAGGATCTTGGCTAGTCCCGATCAAGTTCCGGTGATGTTCCGACGGGGTGCCAATTAGGTTCCAACCGGGTTCGGGTCGAGTCTCGGTGAAGTCCTGGCGGGTCCATGCGATGTCTCGACTAAGTCTATCAATTTGAGAATGAGATGCTCAAGCTTGAAAAATAGTTTATGGTTTTAAAAAATGAAAACAATTTTTTAAAAATTAAAGAAGCTTTGTAGGTCAAATCGAAAATATTTTTCATTGACTATTATTTTCCATCACACCAAACACTCGAAAAATACAAAAAAAATATTGTTTTTTAGAAAATCATTTTACGTCAAAACATATGGAATGTAAGTTACTTATTTAACAAAAATAACGCATTCCAAATTCAAATTTTAAATAAAAACTAGATACAGTATGAAATGCCAACAGAATTGACAAGATAACGTGTGTTTTCCTTACATTCTCGGAAAGTCTTTCATTGGAGTATAATTCGGTTTGGTGAGAAAGACTTGGATTCCTCAAGGTAAATTAATATTAGGTGTGTATGTCATTCTTGGTCTTATTATTGACTTGTTTTTTATTAAAAAATTTGGTGTGGGCTAGTTTATTAATGTTGAGCTCTGTTTTTAAAAATTGCGATTGTTTTTTTTTATTTTCATGTTTACTTTTTTATTTTCCTTCTTTTTCCTGTTGAATTGTTTTTTTTTTTTTTTTAAAAAAAAAATTTAAATAATAATTAATGCATGAAAAAAATATAATCGCATAACGCGGGTTATAGGACACAGTTCTCTCCCCTTTTCTTACGGTTAGAAACATTGAATCTTGAACAGATAAGCTCACAATTTCTTCCCATTCCTTTCTTTTAATTTGAAAATTTTATTCACTTGAGTTTGTGGACGAATATTATTCCAGATTTTGTTCATCTTAGTTTTGTTAAATTATCAATTATTTCAAAAGTTTAAGTTGATAGGAAGAAATAAATTTAATCACTTAATCATTACTTTAACACTCTTCATGTGTGAGCTCAAATTTCTTTTTAATAGGTGAGGCTTAACACGTAAAAGATTTAATTTAAATAAGGGTCATTTGACAGAGTTAATGTTCAAACTTAAAATCTTTGCTCTTGTTGGTGTATGACTTGAATGTGGCCCATCCGTTGGACTACTTGTCCTAGTAGGAGAAGTAGCCAACTTACTTCTCCTCCACCAATAGGTTTTGTTTTGTCCTTTTACTTCTCAATCAAGGAGAAGTTGTTTGGTCGGCTACACACCTTATCTAAGGAGCAGGCTGCCACATAGCGAAAGGGGGAGAAAAATTAGAAGCCACACATTTCATTAGGGTTTTCTCACTTTGTTATGCCTTATGGCACTTAGAGAAGAAGAGAGTTTTCTTTGTTAATTTTTTTTTCTTTTTTGTATTTTTTTCTTTTGTGTGAGAGTAAGATTTGGGTGTATTGAGGCTTTAGGTTTTGAGTGATTTTTTGCCTGTTATCTTTGTACTCCATAGTACTTCATCTTTTGATAGTGAATTTTCTCCTAGTTGTATAAGCCAGTGGATGTAGGCTTGTTAAGTGGAACTACTTAAATCTTGGTGTGGTGTGTGGTTGATTTATTTTCTATTATGTTCTTTTCTGCTTTTTTGGGATCCTCTATTAAATTCCATGCACAACAGCTTTGATACCATATTAAATTATCAGTTATCCGAAAAGCTTAAATTGATAAAAAAGATAAACTTAATCACTTAATTATTACTTTAACAAGTTCTAACTTAAGGCGTAGGATAAGTGGCAAAATTCTAATAATAAGACATGCAAGACAATTAATTGATCAAGCTTTGAAAGATAGCTATCAAAGACTGAAGACTTAAAAAGGATAAGATTATGAACCACATATAAGATGTAGAAACTGACAGACAATAAATTAATCAAGCTTTGAAAGATAGCTATAAAAGACGAAGACTTAAAAAAGATAGATTATGAACCACATATAAGATGTAGAAACTGACATGAATATTGACCCCAAGTTATAAGTTAGATAGTAAAGGCCACATGAAACTGACATGAATATTGACCCATGTAAGTTATTTTGTAAAGTCCGTACGAATTACTACACCTTTTGCTATAATTATCTTACAAATTTGATGTGAATTAAGCTCTTGTTGGATGAAGGGTGAAAATGCTTAATAAATTTCTCAAATTATTAACTCCGACATCATATTTGTTAATAAAAGCTGCAATAATTCTAACAATACTTTTCAAGAATTTAAACTAGTCAAATTCACTAATGCACATCTGTGGAACATTTTTTCCTCGTAAGCTTATCACTACATTTCAAAGATATTGAATGGGAAATTAAGCAACCTTTGACAACAAACAATCTTTCTAGATATATGCTAAGAGATGTCCAGCTTTCCTTCCATTCCAAACATCAAACTCCCTTCTTGGTTTCCTTAACATTTGCATCATATCTCTATCTTTGTTCCTCAAATATGGAGCGTCCTATCATTCTCAACAACTTCACAATTTCTGTCTCTTGCTTTTGCGCGCTTTTGTTGTATGCTTCCACACTGAACCCTGTGTTTGCTCTGGAAAATTGTACCTTTCCGGCAATCTTCAACTTTGGAGACTCAAATTCTGATACCGGTGGATTAGCTGCTGCCTTTATACAACCGACACCCCCTAATGGGGAGACCTTTTTTCACATGCCCGCTGGAAGGGTCTCAGATGGCCGGCTCATTATCGATTTCATGGGTATGTTATGTTATATGTATAACCTTGATTGTTACCATATATATATATATATATAGACTACTTTCCTCATTAATGGTAGAAATGGTAGAAACTAAAGGCTGTTTTTTGGTCTGTAAAATATTGCAGACATAGAACACAGTAGATAGATTGAATTAGTAGACCCATCAGATGCACTCATTTTTTATCTCATAGATATTTAGCAATTTGTCCTTCATATAAACATGATGGAAAAGCAGAATAACCAGGGCAGCATATCCTGCAGAAAACTGTCTAAAAGCAGTACCCCAGAAGAAAACAAAAAACCATTATGATCCATGGGGTACCAAACTCCCAATCCAGTGTTTTTTTCCACTTCTTGTCAAATCCAAACCTTATATATATATATAGTTTCTTGATGTGATGAATTTTTTTTTTTTTTTTTGTGTGGCTGATGAAAGAAGATTGGTCAGTGATGAAGTTGTAGCCAACACTCAATCTAACCTCTCCTTCAAGAGATTAACCTATTAGCTGGTAGTGGTGTACGGTCACAATTTTCTATAGTGAGATATCAGCTATGAACCTCCGTTATTAACGGCCTGGGCCATGCTAAAATAACATTGGCTCATCTCTCTTGCCTGCCATTGGAGCAAGCAGTAACACTGTCAAAGGGTCAAAACTTGCAGTCTAGACCTATTGACTAATCCTCCTCATCACTTGGATCCACTTGGCCTACCCTCTTAATTTATTGAGGCCTCAAATTAATTCCCTTTTTTTTTTAATTTATTTATTTTTATGAATAATTCCCATTTTCCTTACATTATTAAAGTACATAGATCTAACCCTTCAACCTTAATTGTGTGATTACAGCAAAGAGTGTTGGTCTCCCGTATCTGAGCGCATATCTTGATTCCCTGGGGACTAACTTTAAGCACGGTGCAAATTTTGCCACGGCTGGCTCTACAATCAGATTGCCAGTAGGAATTATACCCAGAGGTGGATTTAGTCCCTTCTATCTCAACATTCAATACTCACATTCAATACTCACAATTTGTGCAATTCAAATCCAAATCACAAACTATAAGTGAAAAAGGTAAATTAGTTCTACCCTCACCCCCACTTTCTCCATACTAGATTGAAAGAATTTTCTCCGATTCTATTTGAGTAATGTTATATATTACACACTTATTTTACTTGTATTTTACTATGTTGATATGATAGTATTCATCAGCTATTGTGATGACGTGGTAGTGCTAATTAGTCATTGATTTTTTATTTTTAAAACAAGGATTGATCCAACATGAGTAATAAAACATGTTGATGCAACAGTCATAATCAATCTTTGGATCAGTTATTGTTAAAAAAATAAAAAATTCAAGGGTTGGTTATGACTAATATGTCAGCTGTCAGCATTATATGATAGTTATGCAATAAAAATGCAATTGTTATCATTACTTTTTTTAAAAATGCATGTAAGAATCACATGAATTTTGATCACATTAATTTAATAAATTAGATAAAAAAATTTGGAGAAAAACTTTATCCATTTAGTTGTTGAGGGTGCTTATAAACATCTATATTATCAACTACCTTTCCGCATTAAGCATGGCCTTTGTTTTTCTTGCAGGAGGAATATATGCAAATTTAATGCCCAAGAGGGATTATTTTCCAAAAGCTTTATACACATTCGATATCGGTCAGAATGATCTTGGTGAGGGATTCCGTAGCAACATGACTATAGAGGAAGTCAATGCTTCTGTCCCCGATATAGTCAACAAGTTCTCTACTATTGTTAAGGTAAATTAAGACTATGATTAATCATTCATAATGGGTTGGCTTGGGCTAGCCCTATTACTCATTTCCCTGTCGGATTTTCAAAGAATTCAGGCAGGGGAAGAAAGAGAGGAATGCGGGTTCTCGGGTGTTCGAGTAGGGATCTTCATGTTTCTTGGGGTGTGGGACCAACCTACTCGGATTGTATTCTTGGACCTTTACCTTTTTTCTAATTTTCTGTCTAAATTCAAGCTGAAAATCCCGACCTATTGCTCCTAGGAAATATATTTACTTTTTAAGGCTTAATTAAGAAATAATATTTTAAATGAGGTAATTGGGTTTTGTTTTATGATGACGTAGGCAGTATATGATTTGGGAGGTAGATCATTTTGGATCCACAACACTGGACCAATTGGTTGCCTTCCCTATATTTTGGCCAATTTTCGATCAGCTCAAAGGGACAGCCATGGTTGCGCAAAGCCTTATAATGATGTGGCTCAATATTTCAACTACAAGTTGAAGGAGGCCATAGTTCAGCTCAGGATCGATCTTCCTTTAGCTGCAATTACACATGTAGACGTTTACTCTGCCAAGTACTCTTTATTCAGCGAACCAAACAAACATGGTAAGCTTTACGTATGAATCACATGCTCTGAAAATAAACGTTAATGTACGTAAGAATTTTCAAGTGTATAATTTTGGTTGAAAATATGCAGGATTCGAGCTTCCACTTGTTGCTTGTTGTGGGTATGGAGGGAAGTACAACTATAGCAATAGTGTTGGGTGTGGAGGAACAATTACAGTTAATGGAAGCCAAATATTTGTGGGTTCATGTGAACACCCCTCAGTCAGAGTAAATTGGGATGGAGTTCACTACACCGAGGCTGCAAATAAGTTTGTTTTCGACCAAATTTCAACTGGAGCCTTTTCAGATCCACCCATACCCTTGACAATGGCATGTCATCATGTTTAGTAAAATGCCCACTCAAAAACAAATAAAATAACATGCCCTTGCATGTGACATCATATTTGAAAGATTGATATCAAATATTATCAATATAAAGTGTTTAATTAGTTATTATATATATTAATGTCTAATAATTGTAAACCTAGCACAATACATGGAGTAAATATTCAAGGCCAATTACATGGACCTATAAATTATTATTTGTTATATTACATGGAGTAATTTGTAATTTAGGCTCACCATAAGGACTAATTTTCAATTTATCACTAACTTTTTTATAAGCTTACATGACCGTATCTTAATGGTGAAACAAGTTAGGAATCAAAATTTGATAGATAAATTTAATTGCTTAGTTGTTTTGGAAAAAAACTATTCGAGACATGGAGAGGGTCCTATGGGATAGAACCATAGAATGGACCACTATGAATGTCGTATTCGGATTTGTGGTAGTACGATCTTAAATGCCACATGACTTAATAATACTAACTCATAAACATAAATTAATCCAACTCCTACTATACTAATTCCAACTCACTTGACTCTCATGATACTGAATCCTCAATATAACTAATAGTGCTCTCACAATCAAGCAATAAGTAAGTATTCAATTCTAGCAATAAGTAAGTATTCAATTCTTGCCTTTTGATGGACTAACAGTATCTATTAATTTCGGGGAAAAATATAAAAATGTCTCTCAAACTATCAGTTGTTTGCAATATAACTCCCTAATGTTCAAAATGTACTAAAGTAGCCCACAAATTACCAAAATGTATCAAAAATGCCACCTATTTTTTTATATTCCTATAATATCCTTATTCTTTTAACAAATAAAATAATAAAATAATTGTAAAAAAAAAACAAAAAATTAGTGAAAAAAATGTTTTTTTGGAATAAATAAATAATTAGTCACTATAGTTGGCCTAAATTACAAATTGCTCCATGTCGTATTAAAGTAAAATCAATGGGCGAATAAAAACAAATTTTTAACAGAATTTGACTCTAGGGACTAAATTATCTTTTTTTGGAATATCTCAATAACCGTACCTTTGATTTTACTTTAATACGACATAAATAGTCACTGTAGTTGGCCTAAATTATTTATTTATTTCATTTTATTTTATTTTTTGGTATTTATTCGCCCACTGGTTTTTTTGTATTTTTAAAAAACTTGTTTGTTTTTTTTTTTTACAATTATTTTATTATTTTATTTGTTAAAAGAATAGGGTTATTATAGGAATATGAAAAAATAAGTGGCCTTTTTGATATATTTTGGTAGTTTGGGGGCTACTTTAGTACCTTTTGCACAGCAGAGGGCTATATTGCAAATGGCTAGTAGTTTGGGAGGCTTTTTTATTGGAGACTCTTAATTTCGCTGTAAAATGTTTGGTACGTACAATTTTTTTTCTTTCTTTTTGATTTATATTTTCATTCAATCATATTAAACTTTAAGTTACAATAATGTCTCGATTGAGTGTTTTGAGTCCCGACCGGTTCCAGGCATTGTTTCGACCAGGTTCTGGCGGTGGTCCGATTGGGTCTCGGCCGATCTTGGCGAGTCCCGACCGGGTCCCGATCTGGTTCTGGCGATGTCTCAACTATGTCCCGACGGGTGCCAATCAAGTCCCCAACGAGTTTGGGTCAAGTCTCGGTGAAGTCATGTCGGGGTCCTGGAGATGTCTCGACTAGGTCTATTAATTTGAGAATATAATGCTTAAACTCGGAAAATGGTTTATAGTTTTAAAAAATGGAAACCATTTTTCGGAAATTAAAGAAGTTTTTTTGGTCAAACCGAAAATATTTTTTGTCGCGCCAAACACTCGAAAATACGAAAAATATTATTTTGGATAAAGTCCTTTTAACCTCCTCAAACTACCACTCTAATGACAATCTCCCCCCTTCCTCCCCTTCCTCCTCTTCCTCCTCCCTTTAAACTACCAATTATGACAATTTACCCTATAAACTATCTAGACAATGACAATATACCATCAATGCTAGTAAAATGACACAATTACTCTTACTAAAATAAAAACAAAATACTAAAACTTAAAAAAAATAAAAAATAAAAAATAGTTTTAAATCAAAAAAATAAAACTAAACCAGGGTGCCGGACCACTCTCTGCTGCTTTTTTCGCAACCCTTTACTCTGTTGATCTTCGCCATACTCGCAACACAGCCCATTGTTTCCAAAAAGCCACTCATTTTCGAATGGAACAAGATCATCTCCAATCCATTATGGACTGGAGAATATCCAATTTATGGCTAAGATTTCATCTCATAAATTCTATGGCCACAAATGAGACATATATTTCATTAAAATATATATATATATATATACATATATTATTTTAAATTAA
>NC_081541.1:4909391-4940566 GCF_901000735.1 Corylus avellana
CATTTTGGATCCACAACACTGGACCAATTGGTTGCCTTCCCTATATTTTGGCCAATTTTCAATCAGCTCAAAGGGACAGCCATGGTTGCGCAAAGCCTTATAATGATGTGGCTCAATATTTCAACTACAAGTTGAAGGAGGCCATAGTTCAGCTCAGGATCGATCTTCCTTTAGCTGCAATTACACATGTAGACGTCTACTCTGCCAAGTACTCTTTATTCAGCGAACCAAACAAACATGGTAAGCGTTACGTATGAATCACATGCTCTAAATATAAACGTTAATGTACGTAAGAATTTTCAAGTGTATAATTTTGGTTGAAAATATGCAGGATTCGAGCTTCCACTTGTTGCTTGTTGTGGGTATGGAGGGAAGTACAACTATAGCAATAGTGTTGGGTGTGGAGGAACAATTACAGTTAATGGAAGCCAAATATTTGTGGGTTCATGTGAACACCCCTCAGTCAAAGTAAATTGGGATGGAGTTCACTACACCGAGGCCGCAAATAAGTTTGTTTTCGACCAAATTTCAACTGGAGCCTTTTCAGATCCACCCATACCCTTGACAATGGCATGTCATCATGTTTAGTAAAATGCCCACTCAAAAATAAATAAAATAACACGCCCTTGCATGTGACATCATATTTGAAAGATTGATATCAAATATTATCAATATAAAGTGTTTAATTAGTTATTATATATATATATTAATGTCTAATAATTGTAAACCTAGCACAATACATGGAGTAAATATTCAAGGCCAATTACATGGACCTATAAATTATTATTTGTTATATTACATTGAGTAATTTGTAATTTAGGCTAACCATAAGGACTAATTTTCAATTTATCTCTAACTTTTTTATAAGCTTACATGACCGTATCTTAATGGTGAAACAAGTTAGGAATCAAAATTTGATAGATAAATTTAAGGGAAAAATATAAAAAAGCCCCCCAAACTACCAGCCGTTTTCGATTTAGCCCCTTAATGTTCCAAAAGTGATAAAGTAACCCCTCAAACTACCAAATTATTGCATTTTGGCCACTCCGTTAGTCAAAACCGTCAGTTTGGACGGAAACTGCTAAACGACGTCGTTTGTTACGGGTAAGTTACTACAATGCCCTTTTGAGAAAAATATAAAAAAGCCCCCCAAACTACCAGCCATTTTCATTTTAACCCCCTAATATTCAGAAAGTGATAAAGTAGCCCCCTAACTACCAAACAGTTGCAATTTGGCTACTCTGTTAGTCATTACTGTCAAATACGATAGAAAATTCAAAACTACGTCGTTTTAACAATGGTAAGTTACTAAAATGCCCTTTTAGGAAAAAAAAACATATTAAAACAAGCACGCTAAACGGCACCGTTTTTCTTGAAATTAGGGTTTCCTTACACTTACCAAAACGGCACCGTTTTGATAAGTGTTAGGAATAAAAGAAAAAACCTTAGACCTCATGCAGAAAAAACCCCCAACCCCAGTTTATCTCTCTCCCCCAAACCGCCGGCCACCACGTCGTTCTATCTCCGGCAACCTTCTCCCTCAAGTGAAAAAAACGCAACACCCCTCTCTCTCTTTCTCTCAAAACCGACTGCCCCTGCCACCACCATCCATCACCGCCGGCCACACCATCCACTAGCTACGAAGCGCCACCGAAAAATTCTTACCCATTGTAGAAATCGAACAAAAAAACCACGTTCGTAGATAAACAATACCGATCCGATAACTATACCATGAAATACAATAAAAAGATTGAGTTATGGGTAAGATTTACAGGCTGCCGGAGATAGACGACGTGGTGGCCGGCGGTTTTGGGGAGAGAGATAAACTAGGGTTGGGGGTTTTTTCGTGGGTCACCTGCGTGGGGTCTAGGGTTTTTTCTTTTAATTCCTAACACTTGCCAAAGTGGCGTCATTTTGGTAAGTGTAAGGAAACCCTAATTTCAAGCAAAACGGCGTCGTTTTGCTTGCTTGTTTTAATATGATTTTTTTTTTCAAAAAGGGCATTTTGGTAACTTACCATTGCCAAAATGACGTAGTTTTAAATTTCTCATCATATTTGATGGTAATGAATAACGGAGTGGCCAAATTGCAATTGTTTGGTAGTTTGGGGGCTACTTTATCACTTTCTGAATATTAGGGGGCTAAAATGAAAAAGGCTGGTAGTTTGGAGGGCTTTTTTATATTTTTCCCAAAAGGGCATTGTAGTAACTTACTCGTAACAAACGACGTCGTTTTGCTGTTTCCATCTAAACTGACGATTTTGACTAACGGAGTGGCCAAAATGCAATAGTTTGGTAATTTAGGGGGCTACTTTATCACTTTTGAAACATTATGGGGCTAAATCGAAAACGACTGGTAGTTTGGGGGGCTTTTTTATATTTTTCCCTAAATTTAATTGCTTAGTTGTTTTGGAAAAAAACTATTCAAGACATGGAGAGGGTCCTATGGGATAGAACCATAGAATGGACTACTATGAATGTCGGATTCGGATTTGTGGTAGTACGATCTTAAATGCCACATGACTTAATAATACTAACTCATAAACATAAATTAATCCAACTCCTACTATACTAATTCCAACTCACTTGACTCTCATGATACTGAATCCTCAATATAACTAATAGTGCTCTCACAATCAAGCAATAAGTAAGTATTCAATTCTTGCCTTTTGATGGACTAACAGTATATATTAATTTCGGGGAAAAATATAAAAATGTCTCTCAAACTATCAGTTGTTTGCAATATAGCTCCATAATGTTCAAAATGTACTAAAGTAGCCCACAAATTACCAAAATGTATCAAAAAGGCCACCTATTTTTTTATATTCCTATAATATCCTTATTCTTTTAACAAATAAAATAATAAAATAATTGTAAAAAAAAACAAAAAATTAGTGAAAAAAAAATGTTTTTTTGGAATAAATAAATAATTAGTCACTATAGTTGGCCTAAATTACAAATTGCTCCATGTCGTATTAAAGTAAAATCAATGGACGAATAAAAACAAATTTTTAACAGAATTTGACTCTAGGGACTAAATTATCTTTTTTTGGAATATCTCAATAATCGTACCTTTGATTTTACTTTAATACGACATAAATAGTCACTGTAGTTGGCCTAAATTATTTATTTATTCCAATTTTTTTTTTTTTTTGGTATTTATTCGCCCACTGGTTTTTTTGTATTTTTAAAAAACTTGTTTGTTTTGTTTTTACAATTATTTTATTATTTTATTTGTTAAAAGAATAGGGTTATTATAGGAATATGAAAAAATAAGTGGCCTTTTTGATATATTTTGGTAGTTTGGGGGCTACTTTAGTACCTTTTGCACAGCAGAGGGCTATATTGCAAATGGCTAGTAGTTTGGGAGGCTTTTTTATTGGAGACTCTTAATTTCGTTGTAAAATGTTTGGTACGTACAATTTTTTTTCTTTCTTTTTATATATATTTTCATTCAATCATATTAAACTTTAAATTACAATAATGTCTCGATTGAGTGTTTCGAGTCCCGACCGGTTCCAGGCATTGTTTCGACCAGGTTCTGGCGGTGGTCCGATTGGGTCTCGGCCGATCTTGGCGAGTCCCGACCGGGTCCCGATCTGGTTCTGGCGATGTCTCAACTATGTCCCGACAGGTGCCAATCAAGTCCCCAACGAGTTTGGGTCAAGTCTCGGTGAAGTCATGTCGGGGTCCTGGAGATGTCTCGACTAGGTCTATTAATTTGAGAATATGATGCTTAAACTCGGAAAATGGTTTATAGTTTAAAAAAATGGAAACCATTTTTCAGAAATTAAAGAAGTTTTTTTGGTCAAACCGAAAATATTTTCTGTCGCGCCAAACACTCGAAAATACGAAAAATATTATTTTGGATAAAGTCCTTTTAACCTCTTCAAACTACCACTCTAATAACAATCTCCCCCCTTCCTCCCCTTCCTCCTCTTCCTCCTCCCTTTAAACTACCAATTACGACAATTTACCCTATAAACTATCTAGACAATGACAATGTACCATCAATGCTAGTAAAATGACACAATTACTCTTACTAAAATAAAAACAAAATGCTAAAACTTAAAAAAAATAAAATATAAAAAATAGTTTTAAATCAAAAAAATAAAACTAAACCAGGGTGTCGGACCACTCTCTGCTGCTTTTTTCGCAACCCTTTACTCTGTTGATCTTCGCCATACTCGCAACACAGCCCATTGTTTCCAAAAAGTCACTCATTTTCGAATGGAACAGGATCCTCTCCAATCCATTATGGACTGGAGAATATCCAATTTATGGCTAAGATTTCATCTCAGAAATTCTATGGCCACAAATGAGACACATATTTCACTAATATATATATATATATATATATATATATATATATATATATATATATTTTAAATTAGAAAAAAAATTAAAAGAGAATGCATGGGGATTGGTTCCGGCCACCCCAGGCTGTGAAACCACCTACCACCAAAATGGGGGGTGGTAGGAAATACATGATGAAGCCAACCACCCCTTAACTTTCTTTTCTTTTTTTTTTTCTTAAATTTTATTATTAAATTTTTTTTAATTTAAAATAATATTTTATTATTTTTTAGAACTATTTAAGCCTCACGAGCTTAGGCCCGATTTTGTAGGCCACTGAACTTGAATCTCTCAACTTTGGATCCCCTTATTAGTTTTCCAACTTTAAATGCCCACATTATATACCCTATGACTACGCTTGAAATTTCAAAAATCTTGCATGCAATACTACTGACCCAAAGCGACACGTTTTTGGACATTTAAATTATATATATATATATATATATATATATATATATATATATATTTTTTTTTCTTTAAAAAAGAAAAAGAAAAAACATAATAAAAAAAAATGGGGAAAATGTCGGGGTGTGCCAGCCCGAAAATATAGGTTGGCTGGGACCCACATTATTTTGGCCAAAGAGGAGAAATGCGTCGGGAGTGGTTGAAGACCACTCCCGTAGCTAGGGTGGTGGAGGCCACCCCTTAGCAAAAGGAGGTCAGTTGCATTTGGGGGGTGGCCCATGGCTAGGGTTGGTTTTACGATAACCCCACACATTGTCTGGTAGGTATGGGGTGGCGAGAAACCACTACTAACCACTTGAGAATTGGTGGAAATGCCCCCCAGATACTACGTCCCACTTTGGCCAATGGGGGTGGTCCAGACCACTGACGAGATCCCGGCCAGTTAGCTCCAAGCCACCCAGATATTTCTCCCTTTTTTTTTCTTTTTTTTTTTTTAGTATTATTTCTTTTTTTAAAAAAAAAAAAATTAATGCCCAAAACGACGTCATTTTGGGCTGGGTAAGTATTGTAGTTTTGAAGTCCAAAACGGTGTAGTTTTAACGTGGGGTATAATGTGTATAAAAAAGTCAAACCGTTAAATCTAACGTTGAAAACTGACGGAGAGGTCCAAAGTGAGAGCAAATGGAAGTTCAGAGGTTCAAAATAAGAGATTCGGAAGTTCAAGGGGGTCTGCAAAATTGGCTAGAAGTTCAGGGGGCTTAGTGAAGTTTTCCCTTATTTTTATTAGTAGGATATGTGTCTCATTTTTTTCCATAAGATTTCTGAGATGAAATCTTAGCCATAAATTGGATATTTTCCAGTCGAAAATGGACTGGAGAGGATCCTGTTCCTTTTGAATACCCATTATCCTAAAAGCTATAATAACACCATTAAAACCTGCAAAACCTTATCAATTATGTAAACCTTAATCTGCTTAGAGAAGAAAATCTAAACGTTAATTTAGTTTCATGGAAGCTGCTAATCGCGTCGGCTCAGGGGCTCTCCCTGGCCAGGTTCCCGCGCCGGTCCGCCCCATCGCCTCGATCGGCACGCTAGGGCGCCACTTGACACGGCGGCTCGTGGAGATCGGCGTGAGGGACTTGTTCTCCGTGGCCGGCGACTTCAACCTTACGCTTCTGGACCACCCGATTGCCGAGTCGGAGCTGAACCTGGTCGGCTGCCGCAACGAGCTCAACGCTGTGTACGCCGCCGTCGGTTATGCGCGCGCCAAGGGCGTGGGCGCTTGCGTGGTTACCTTCACGGTCGGCGGGCTCAACATTATCAACGCTATTGCAGGCGCTTACAGTAAGAACTTGCCGGTGATTTGTATAGTTGGTGGGCCCAACTCCGACGACAACGGGAACTAACCGGATCCTCCATCACACGATCGGGTTGCCCGATTTCACTCAACAAAATTTAATATATTTAATTGTTTTTTTTTTACAAATTTTAAATATATTTAATTTTTTTTGTCTTTCTAATTTTAAGGGATATGTTTGTCTTATTGACAATTTTATAAAAGTAATTGTGTTATTTTATTAGTATTGGGGGGTACATTGTCATTGTTTTTGGTAGTTTAGTGGGTAAATTATTGCAATTGAAAGTTTGACGGGAGATATTGTCATTGGAATGATAGTATGAGGAAATTAAAATGACTTTATTATTTTTTTTTTTCTTCATAAAATCATTTTACTGAGCCTAAGTTACTTATTTAACAAAAATAACTTATTCCAAATTAACAATATGGAATGCCAACAAAATTGACAAGATCGATAACGTGTGTTTTCCTTACATTCTCGGAATGCCTTTCATTGGTGTAATTCGGCGAGAGAGACTTGGATTGCTCAAGGTAAATTAATATTAAGTGTGCGTCATTCTTGGTCTTCTTATTGATTTGTTTTTTTATTAAAAAATTTGGTGTGAGTTAGTTTATTAATGTTGAGCTCTGTTTTTAAAAACCGCGGTTGTTTTTTATTTTCATATTAATTTACTATTTTATTTTCCTTCTTTTTCATGTTGAATTGTTTTTATTAAAAAAAATTAAATAATAATGAAAAAATAAATCAGCACATTACACAGGTTATAGGCTAGTTTCTTCTTAATTAGTTTTTGTACCTCAGATTTTTAGACACGGTACTCTTCCATTTTCTTACGGTTAGAAACATTGAATCTTTGATAAGCTCACAATTTCTTCCCAGATCCTTTCTTTTAATTTGAAAATTTTGGATTTCTTGAGTTATCTTTTTGTAGTTATTTTACTTGAGTTTGTGGACGAATATTATTCCAGATTTTGTTCATCCTCAGTTCTGTTAAATTACTAATTATCTTAAAAGTTTAAGTTGATAAGAAGAGATAAATTTAATCATTTAATCATTACTTTAATAAGCTCTAACTCAACGTGTAGGATAAGTGGCAAAATTCTAATAATAAGACAGGACACTTAAATATTGATCAAGCTTTGAAGTTTGAAAGATAGCAATAAAAGACTAGGACTTAAAAAAGGTAGATTCTGAACCACATATAAGATGTAGAAAATGACATTAATATTGACCCAAGTTATAAGTTAGATCGTAAAGGCCACACGAATTACTACACCTTTTATTATAATTATCTTACAAATATGACGTGTGAGTTAAGCTCTTGTTGGATGAAGGGTGAAAATGCTTAATAATTTCTCAAATTATGAACTTCGACATCATATTTAATAATAAAAGCTGTAATAATTCTAACAATACTTATCAAGAATTTGAACTAGTCAAATTGTGAAACATTTTTTCCTCGCAAGCTTATCACCGCATTTCAAAGATATTGAATGGGAAATTAAGCAAACTTTGACAACAATGTTTCTAGGTATATGCTTTTGTATATATATGATAAGAGATGTCCAGCTTTCCTTCCATTCCAATTTCCAAACATCAACCCTTCTTGGTTTCCTTTCCATTTGCATCTTTCTCCAAATATGGAGTCTCCTATCATTCTCAACTACTTCACAAGCTCCCTCTCTTGCTTTTGCATGATTTTATTGTATGCTTCCACACTGAACCCTGTGTTTGCTCTGGAAAATTGTACCTTTCCGGCAATCTTCAACTTTGGAGACTCAAATTCTGATACCGGTGGATTAGCTGCTGCCTTAATAACACCGACACCCCCTTATGGGGAGACCTTTTTTCACATGCCTGCTGGAAGGTTCTCAGATGGCCGGCTCATTATCGATTTCATGGGTATGTTATATGTATAA
Source organism: Corylus avellana (assembly GCF_901000735.1). Lineage (NCBI taxonomy): Eukaryota > Viridiplantae > Streptophyta > Magnoliopsida > Fagales > Betulaceae > Corylus > Corylus avellana. The sequence continues at coordinate 4,917,429 of NC_081541.1, forward strand.
CCTTGACTGTTACCATATATATATATATAGACTACTTTCCTCATTAATGGTACAAATGGTAGAAACTAAAGGCTGTTTTTTGGTCTGTATTGCAGAAATAGAACATAGTAGATAGATTGAATTAGTAGACCCATCAGATGCACTCATTTTCAATCTCATAGATATTTAGCAATTTGTCCTTCATATAAACATGATGGAAAAGCAGAATATCCAGGGCAACATATTCACGGGCTATCCTGCAGAAAACTGTTTAAGAGCAGTACCCCAGAAGAAAACAAAAAACCATTATGATCTATGGGGTACCAAACTCCAAATCCAGTGTTTTTTTTCCACCTGTTGTCAAATCCAAACCTCATATATATATATAGTTTCTTGATGTGATGAATTTTTTTTTGTGTGGCTGATGAAAAAAGATTGGTCAGTGCTGAAGTTGTCGCTTAGCGGAAATGACAAAAAAAAAAAAAAAGGATTGTTTCTTAAAATTAGCTTTTTTTGCTTTTATGTTTTCTCTTTTTAAAATAAAAACATTAATTAACAACTTAAAATACAAAATATTTAAAACTGTTATTACTTTTACGCTAAATCAAAACACTTTTTTTCTTTAAAAGAATAAAACACATTAACAAACTGAGCCATTAATGTACTTGTGCAAAACTGAACCTTCCCTTCAAGTTTTTTTGAGTTGAATTGTGTTGCTTTTTTCCTTCTTTCCATTATATTCTCTCTCACAGCTGCTACTTTCTACTAGATTTATGGGGTATGATAGACTAAGACTAACACTCAATCTAAGCCCTCCTTCAAGAGATTAACCTAGTAGTTGGTAGTGGTGTACGGTCACAATTTTCTATAGTGAGATATCAGCTATGAACCTCCGTTATTAATTGCCTGGGCCATGCTAAAATAGCATTGTCTCATCTCTCTTGCCTGCCATTGGAGCAAGCAGTAACACTGTCAAAGGGTCAAAACTTGCAGTCTAGACCTATTGACTAATCCTCCTCATCACTTGGATCCACTTGGCCTACCCTCTTAATTTATTGAGGCCTCAAATTAATTCCCTTTTATTTTAATTTATTTTTTTTATGAATAATTCCCATTTTCCTTACATTATTAAATTACATAGATGTAACCCTTCAACCTTAATTGTGTGATTACAGCAAATAGTGTTGATCTCCCGTATCTAAGCGCATATCTTGATTCCCTGGGGACTAACTTTAAGCACGGTGCAAATTTTGCCACGGCTGCCTCCACAATCAGATTGCCAGTAGGAATTATACCCAGAGGTGGATTTAGTCCCTTCTATCTCAACATTCAATACTCACAATTTGTGCAGTTCAAATCCAGATCACAAACTATAAGGGAAAAAGGTAAATTAGTTCTACCCTCACCCCCACTTTCTCCATACTAAATTGAAAGAATTTTCTCCGATTCTATTTGAGTAATATTATATATTACACACTTATTTTACTTGTATTTTACTATGTTGATATGATAGTATTCATCAGCTATTGTGATGACGTGGTAGTGCTAATTAGTCATTGATTTTTTATTTTTAAAACAAGGATTGATCCAACATGAGTAATAAAACATGTTGATGCAACAGTCATAATCAATATTTGGATCAGTCATTGTTAAAAAAAAATAAAAAATTCAAGGGTTAATTGGTTAGGACTAATATGTCAGCATTATATGATAGTTATGCAATAAAAATGCAATTGTTATCATTACTCTTTTTAAAAATGCTTAAAAATGCATGTAAGAATCACATGAATTTTGATCACATTAATTTAATAAATTAGATAAAAAAATTTGGAGAAAAACTTTATCCATTTAGTTGCTGATGGTGCTTATAAACATCTATATTATCAACTACCTTTCCGCATTAAGCATGGCCTTTGTTTTTCTTGCAGGAGGAATATATGCAAATTTAATGCCTAAGAGGGATTATTTTCCAAAAGCTTTATACACATTCGATATCGGTCAGAATGATCTTGGTGAAGGATTCTTTAGTAATATGACTATAGAGGAAGTCAATGCTTCTGTCCCCGATATAGTCAACATGTTCTCTACTAATGTTAAGGTAAATTAAGACTATGATTAATCATTCATAATGGGTTGGCTTGGGCTAGCCCTATTACTCATTTCCCTGTGCGATTTTCAAAGAATTCAGGCAGGGGAAGAAAGAGAGGAATGCGGGTTCTCGGGTGTTCGAGTAGGGATCTTCAGGTTTCTTGGGGTGTGGGACCGACCTACTCGGATAGTTTTCTTGGACCTTTACCTTTTCTCTAATTTTCTGTCTAAATTCAAGCTGAAAATCCCGACCTATTACTCCTAGGAAAAATATTTACTTTTTATTTTTAAGGCTTAAAAATTAAGAAGTAATATATAAAATTATGAGCTAATTGGGTTTTGTTTTATGATGATGTAGGAAATATATGATTTGGGAGGTAGATCATTTTGGATCCACAACACAGGACCAATTGGCTGCCTTCCCTATATTTTGGCCAATTTTCTATCTGCTCAAAGGGACAGCCATGGTTGCGCAAAGCCATATAATGATGTGGCTCAATATTTCAACTACAAGTTGAAGGAGGCCATAGTTCAGCTCAGGATCGATCTTCCTTTAGCTGCAATTACACATGTAGACGTCTACTCTGCCAAGTACTCTCTATTCAGCGAACCAAACAAACATGGTAAGCATTATGTATGAATCACATGCTCTAAAAACAAACGTTAATGTACGTAAGAATTTTCAAGTGTATAATTTTGGTTGAAAATATGCAGGATTCGAGCTTCCACTTGTTGCTTGTTGTGGGTATGGAGGGGAGTACAACTATAGCAATAGTGTTGGGTGTGGAGGAACAATTACAGTAAATGGAAGCCAAATATTCGTGGGTTCATGTGAACACCCCTCAGTCAGAGTAAATTGGGATGGAGTTCACTACACGGAGGCCGCAAATAAGTTTGTTTTCGACCAAATTTCAACTGGAGCCTTTTCAGATCCACCCATACCCTTGACAATGGCATGTCATCATGTTTAGTAAAATGCCCACTCAAAAATAAATAAAATAACATGCCCTTGCATGTGGCATCATATTTGAAAGATTGATATCAAATATTATTAATATATAAGTGTTTAATTAGTTATTATATATATTAATGTCTAATAATTGTAAACCTAGCACAATACATGGAGTAAATATTCAAGGCCAATTATATAGACTTATAAATTATTATTTGTCATATTACATGGAGTAATTTGTAATTTAGGCTAACCATAAGGACCAATTTTCAATTTATCTCTAACTTTTTTATAAGCTTACATGACCGTATCTTAATGGTGAAACAAGTTAGGAATCAAAATTTGATAGAAAAATTTAATTGCTTAGTTGTTTTGGAAAAAACTATTCGAGACATGGAGAGGGTCCTATGGGATAGAACCATAGAATGGACCACTGCGAATGTCGGATTCGGATTTGTTGTAGTACGATCTTAAATGCCCCACTTGACTTAATAATACTAACTCATAAACATAAATTAATCCAACTCCTACTATACTAATTCCAACTCACTTGACTCTCATGATACTAAATCCTCAATATAACTAATAGTGCTCTCACAATCAAGCAATAAGTAAGTATTCAATTCTTGCCTTTTGATGGACTAACAATATATATTAATTTCGGGGAAAAATATAAAAAAGTCCCACAAACTACCAATTATTTGCAATATAGCTCTCTAATGTTCAAAAGGTACTAAAGTAGTCCACAAATTACCAAAATGTATCAAAAATGCCACCTATTTTTTTTTATATTCCTATAATAACCCTATTCTTAACAAATAAAATAATAAAATAATTGTAAAAAAAAACCAAAAAAATTAGTGAAATTTTTTTTTTTTGGAATAAAAAAATAATTAGTCACTATAGTTGGCCTAAATTACAAATTGCTTCATATCGTATTAAAGTAAAATCAATGGGCGAATAAAAACAAATTTTTAACAGAATTTGACTCTGGGGACTAAATTATCTTTTTTTGGAATATCTCAATACCGTACCTTTGATTTTACTTTAATATGACATAAATAGTCACTGTAGTTGGCCTAAATTATTTATTTATTCCATTTTTTTTTTTGTATTTATTCGCCCATTGGTTTTTTTTGTATTTTTAAAAAACTAGTTTGTTTTTTTTTTACAATTATTTTATTATTTTATTTGTTAAATGAATAGGGTTATTATAGGAATATGAAAAAATAAGTGACATTTTTAATATATTTTGGTAGTTTGGGGGCTACTTTAGTATCTTTTGCACATTAGGGGCTATATTGCAAACGACTAGTAGTTTGAGGGGCTTTTTTATTGGAGACTCTTAATTTCGCTGTAAAATGTTTGGTACGTACAATTTTTTTTTTTATTCAATCATATTAAACTTTAAATTACAATAATGTCTCGACTGGGTGTTGTGAGTCTCGACCGGTTCCAGGCATTGTCTCGACCAGGTTCTGGCGGAGGTCCGATTGGGTCTCGGCCGATCTTGGCGAGTTTTGACCTGGTCCTGATCTGGTTTTGGCGATGTCTCAACTATGTCCTGACAGATGCCAATCAAGTCCCAAATGGGTTTGGGTCAAGTCTCGGTGAAGTCATGTTGGGGTCCTGGAGATGTCTCGACTAGGTCTATTAATTTGAGAATATGATGCTTAAACTCGGAAAATGGTTTATAGTTTTAAAAAATGGAAACCATTTTTCAGAAATTAAATAAGTTTTTTTGGTCAAAACGAAAATATTTTCCATCGCACCAAACACTTGAAAAATACGAAAAATATTATTTTGGGTAAAGTCCTTTTAACCTTCTCAAACTACCACTTTAATGACAATCTCTCTCCTTCCTCCTCCTTTCAAACTATCAATTACGACAATTTACCCTATAAACTATTTAAACAATGACAATGTACCCAATTACTAAACAAAATTTGATGTGTGAGTTAAGCTCTTCTTATAGACACGTGAAGGATGAAAATGCTTAATAATATATAATTTTGAAGGATTTGTGAGCAAGGTGGCACCACTCTCACCATTAGATATATAATTTTGTATATATATATATATGGAAAAATTACAGTTTACCCTCTCAAAGTTGATAGTATTTTTCAATTCGAACATCAAAGTTTCAATTTTTGCAATTAACCCCCACAAAGTTCCAACTTTTTTCAATTCGGCCAATATTAACCCAAAATTTCCATATTGCCCATGATTTTTATTTTTTTATGAAAAAAAAAAAAATTTAGGGGTGCAAAAATGTCCAGATGGGCAAAGGGTGGCTAAGACCACCCCGAAATTTTTATTATTTTTTTTAATTTTTTATGAAAAATAAAAAAAATAAAAATTATGGGCAATATGAGAAGTTTTGGATACAATTGGTCAAATTGCAAAAAATTGGAACTTTGGGGGGCTAGATTGCAAAAATTAAAATTTTAGTGTTCAAATTGAAAAACACTGTTAACTTTGGGGAGTAAACTGTAATTTTCTATATATATATATATATATATATATATATGATAAGATGTCCAGCTTTCCTTCCATCCCAAACATCAAAGAGTACTCCCTTCGTGGTTTCCTTACCATTTGCAATATCTCTCTCGCTTTGTGTCTACAAATATGGAGACTCCTATCATTCTCAACTACTTCACAATTTCTGTCTCTTGCTTTTGCATCATTTTATTGTATGCTTCCACACTGAACCCAGTGTTTGCTCTGGAAAATTGTACCTTTCCGGCAATCTTCAACTTTGGAGACTCAAATTCTGATACCGGTGGTTTAGCTGCTGCTGCCTTATTAACACCGACACCTCCTTATGGGGAGACCTTTTTTCACATGCCTGCTGGAAGGTTCTCAGATGGCCGGCTCATTATCGATTTCATGGGTATGTTATATGTCTAACCTTGACTGTTACCATATATATATATATATATATATATATATAGACTACTTTCCTCATTAATTTGCTAATGCTCAGTGGGGTCTTCCAGCTACCGATTTCAGTGTGAAAATGGTAGAAACTAAATGCTGTTTTTTGGTCTGTAAAATATTGCAGAAATAGAACACAGTAGATAGATTGAATTAGTAGGCCCGTCAGATGCGCTCATTTTCTATCTCATAGATATTTACCAATTTGTCCTTCATATAAACATGATGGAAAAGCAGCATATTCACTATCGTGCAGAAACCTGTCTAAGAGCAGTAGCCCAAAAGAAAACAAAAAAACCATTAGGATCCATGGGGTACCAATCTCCAAATCCAGTGCTTTTTTCCACTTCATGTCAAATCCAAACCTTATATATATACTTCTGCATAGGAAAGAGCCTTGCCAATAGTTTCTTGATGTGATGATTTTTTTTTTTTTTTGCCAATGAAAGGAGAATATGAGAGTCTCGTATTGTTAATGTTGACCCTTCAATTTCATTCGGCTCATAATATGTTATGTATCTCACTAAAATTTAAATAATAAATTATTATTTAACTTTTAAAAAAACTAAAAATAAAAATAATAAAAATTTAAAATTAAATGATATAAAAGCAGGGTGGCAGGCCGCAGGCCATCCCTATTGAGCAAGGGTGGCTTCGGCCAACTCCGACTGGCCACCCCCATGAATTTGACCAGAAAATCAACAGATAAAACCCAAAATCAAATACCCAGAAGCTACAATATTAACCCAGAAAATTAACCCACAAAGAGAACCGAACCCATCTCCTTCCCCCTGTTCCCTTTTCTTCCCTTAGCCGTTTCTTCTTTCCCTCTCTTCTCCTTTTCTTCGAGTTGAGAGAGAGAGAGTGGACGGGCTAGTGTGAGAAAAATGGAGAACCAACCTGAGAGAGAGATCATCGTCGTGGGTGGCTGAGCAACGCCAAACCCAGTGGTCTCTGAGTTCAGAAATCGCTCCCAGTAGCTAAGAATTTCTGGTATTTTCCGTTGGGATCTCTTTGTGATTTATTGGGTCCTCTGTTTTGGGATTCCTTGTTCTGTTAGGTAGTTATGATTGATTCTCGGTTGAGAATGGATTTAGGTTGTTTGGAGTATTTTGTTGATGAATTTTCTGGGTTAATATTGTAGCTTTTGGGTATTTAATTTTGGGTTTTATTTTTGGTTAAATTCATGGGGTGGGCGAACCACCCCAAGGGCCGGCCACGTCTTGCTTTTTTATTATTTAATTTTAATTTTTTTTTATCATTTAAATTGTAGTGTGGGACACATGACATGTTGTAAGCCATTAAATGAAATTGAACGGTCAATATGAGACTCTCATATTCTTGGTTTGAGCCGATTCGATGAAAAAGATTAGTTAGAGAAGTTGTAGCTTAGTAGAAATGAAAAAAAAAAAAAAAAAAAACAAATAAAAGTTTGTTAAAATTAGCTTTTTCCTTTTTCTTTTTACCTGTTTTCTCTTTTTAAAATAAAAATATTAATTAACAACTTAAAATACAAAATATTTAAAATTATTTTTACTTTTATGCTAAATCAAAACACTTTTCTTCTTTAAAAAAATAGAACACATTAACAAATGGAGCCATTAATGTACTTGTGCAAAACTGAATCTTCCTCCCTTCAAGTTTTATTGAGTTGAATTGTGTTGCTTTTTTTCTTCTTTCCATTATATTCTCTCTCACAGCTGTACTTTCTACTAGATTTATGGGGGTATGATAGACTAAGACTAACATTTAATCTTAGCCCTCCTTCAAGAGATTAACCTAGCTAGTAGCTGGTAGTGGTGTACGGTCACAATTTTCTAGGGTTTCATAGTGAGCTATGATTATGAACCTCCGTTATTAAGGGCCTGGGCCATGCTAAAATAACATTGGCTCATCTCTCTTGCCTGCCATTGAAGCAAGCACTGTCAAAAGGGACAAATCTTGCAGTCTAGACCTATTGTCTCATCCTTCTCATCACTTGGCCTACCCTCTTAATTTATTGAGGCCTCAAATTAATTTCTTCTTTCTTTTCTTTTCTTTTTTTAGATGAATAATTCCCATTTCCTTACATTATTAAATTACATAGATGTAACCCTTCGACCTTGATTGTGTGGTTACAGCAAAGAGTGTTGGTCTCCCGTATTTAAGCGCATATCTTGATTCTCTAGAGACCAACTTTAAGCACGGTGCAAATTTTGCCACAACTGCCTCCACAATCAGATTGCCGGAAAGAATTATACCCAGAGGTGGACTTAGTCCCTTCTATCTCAACATCCAATACTCACAATTTGACCAGTTCAAATCCAGATCACAAACTATAAGGGAAAAAGGTAAATTAGTTCTACTCTCACCTCACTTTCTCCATACTAGATTGAAGGAATTTTCTCCAATTCTATTTGAGTAATGTTATATATTACACCCTTGTTTTACTTGTATTTTACTATGTTGATATGATAGTATTCATTAGCTATTGTGATGACGTGGTAGTGCTAATTAGTCATTATTTTTTATTTTTAAAACAAGGATTGATCCAACAGGATGAGATAATAGTAAGATAAAAGTGTGTTTCTAGCATGAGTAATAAAACATGTTGATGCAACAATCATAATCAACCTTTGGATCAGTCATTGTTAAAAAGATGAAAAATTCAAGGGTTGGTTAGGACTAATTAATATGTCAGCATTATATGATAGTTATGGGATAAAAATGCAATTGTTATCATTACTCTTTTTAAAAATGCTTAAAAACGCATGTAAGAATCACATAAATTTTGAACGCATTAATTTAATAAATTAGATAAGAAAATTTTGGAGAAAAACTTTATCCATTTAGTTGTTGAGGGTTGTTGAGGGTGCTTATATATAAACATGTATATTATCAACTACCTTTCCGCATTAAGCATGGCCTTTGTTTTTCTTGCAGGAGGAATATATGCAAATTTAATGCCCGAGAGTGAATATTTTCCAAAAGCTTTATACACATTCGATATCGGCCAGAATGATCTTAGTGAAGGATTCTTTAGTAACATGACTATAGAGGAAGTCAATGCTTCTGTCCCCGATATAGTCAACAAATTCTCTACTAATGTTAAGGTAAATTAAGACTATGATTAATCATTCATAGTGGTGCCTTGGGGTACCCCTATTACTCATTTCCCTGTCCGATTTCCAAAGAATTCAGGCAGGGGAAGAAAGAGATCAGGAATGCGGGTTCTCGTGTGTTCGAGTAGGTCTTGAGGTTTCATAGGGTGTGGGGCTAACCTATTCGGACACTCTTGGACCCTTACCTTCACTCTCATTTTCTGTTCGAATTTTTTAGAATTCAAGCCGAAAATCCCGACCTATTACTCCTAGGAAATATATTTACTTTTTAAGGCTTAGTTAAGAAATAATATTTTAAATGAGGTAACTGGGTTTTGTTCTATGATGACGTAGGCAATATATGATTTGGGAGGTAGATCATTTTGGATCCACAACACAGGACCAATTGGTTGCCTTCCCTTTATCTTGACCAGTTTTCCAACGGCTAAAAGGGACAACTATGGTTGCGCAAGCCTTATAATGATGTTGCTCAATATTTCAACTACAAGTTGAAGGAGGCCATAGTTCAACTCAGGATCAGTCTTACTTTAGCTGCAATTACACATGTAGATGTCTACTCTGCGAAGTACTCTCTATTCCGTGAACCAGACAAATATGGTAAGTGTTACGCGAGATTCACGTGCTTTAAAAATAGACGTTAAGAATTCTCAAGTTTATAATGTTGGTTGGAAATATGCAGGACTTGAGCTTCCACTTGTTGCTTGTTGTGGGTATGGAGGGAAGTATAACTATAGCACTAGTGTTGGGTGTGGAGGAACAATCACAGTGAATGGAAGCCAAATATTCGTGGGTTCATGTGAACGCCCCTCGGTCAGAGTAAATTGGGATGGAGGTCATTACACTGAGGCTGCTAATAAGTTTGTTTTCAACCAAATTTCAACAGGAGCCTTTTCAGATCCACCCATACCCTTAACAATGGCATGTCATCGTGTTTAGTAAAATGCCACCACTCAAAAATAAATAAAATAAAATGCCCTTGCATGTGGCATCATATTTGAAAGATTGATATTAAATATTATCAATATAAAGTGTTTAGTTATTATATATATATATATATATATATATATATATATATGTCTAATAATTGTAAACCTAGCGCAAGCTGTAATACTCATTTCAAGATTATTAAAATGAAAAATGCTTAGGGTATTATAATTTTTTTATAAACTTACGTGATCGTATTTTAAAGGTGAAAAAAGCTAAGAACCACAATTTGATAGAGAAATCTAATTGCTTATTGTTCTGGAAATAATTATTCGAGTCATTGAGAGGGTCATATGGGATAGAATCATAGAATGGACCACTGTGAATGTCAGATTCGGATTTGTGGTGGTACGGTCTTAAATGCCTCACATGACTTAATAATACTAACTCATAAACATAAATTAATCCAACTCTTACTATACTAATTCCAACTCGCTTGACTCTCATGATACTAAATCCTCAATATAACTGATAGACTAATAGTGCTCTCACACTCGAGCAATAAATAAGTATTCAATTCTTGCCTTTTGGCGGACTAACAATATTAATTTTGCTGTAAAATGTTTTTTTTTTTTTGAAAATGTTTCTAGTGCAAAACATTTTTCGATATTTGACACGTACAATTTTCTTTTTTTTTAAAAAAAAAAAAATATTTTCATTCAATCATATTAAACTTTAAATTATGATAATGTCTCGACTAGGTCTTTTGAGTCTCGATCGGTTCCAAGTGTTGTCCTGACTAGGTTCCGGCGGTGGTCTGATTGGGTCCCAGAAATCTGAGTCCCTCCTAGGTCTCGATCAGATTCTAGTGATATCCCGACTAGGTGCCAATCAGGTCCCAATCGGGTTCTGGTCGAGTCCAGGTGAAGTCCTAGCGGGGTCCTGACGATGTTCCGTCTAAATCTGTCAATTTGAGAATGAGATGCTCAAACTCGAAAAATAGTTTATGGTTTTAAAAAATGAAAACCATATTTCGAAAATTAAAGAATCTTTTTCAGCCAAACCAAAAATATTTTCCGTTGACTATTATTTTCTAACGCACTAAACACTTGAAAAATGCAAAATTTATTATTTTTCAAAAAATTATTTTACACCGAAACATACAGAGCTTAATTTACTTATTTAACAAAAATAATGCATTCCAAATTCACATTTTAAATAAAAACTAGAAACTGTATGGAATGCCAACAGAATTGACAAGATAACGTGTGTTTAGTGTTTTCCTTACATTCTCGGAAAGTCTTTAATTGGGGTAATTCGGTCAGAGAGACTTGGATTCCTCAAGGTAAATTAATATTAGGTGTGTGTCATTCTTGGTCTTATTATTGATTTTTTTTTTATTATTAAAAAAATTGGTGTGTGTTAGTTTATTAATGTTGAGCTCTGTTTTTTAAAAACCGCGGTTGTTTTTTTTATTTTCATGTTTACTTTTTTATTTTCCTTCCTTTTCCTGTTGAATTGTTTTTTTTTTTTTCAAAAAAATAATTAAATAATAATGCATGAAAAAAAAAAAAATAAGCGCATAACGTGGGTTATAGGACGCAGTACTCTCCCCTTTTCTTATGGTTAGAAACATTGAATCTTGAACAGATAAGCTCACAATTTCTTCCCATTCCTTTCTTTTAATTTGAAAATTTCATTCACTTGAGTTTGTGGACGAATATTATTCCAAATTTTGTTCATCCTTAGTTTTGCTAAATTATCAATTATTTCAAAAGTTTAAGTTGATAGGAAAAAATAAATTTAATCACTTGATCATTACTTTAACATTCTTCATGTGTGGGTTCAAATTTCATTTTAATAGGTGATGCCCAACACGTGAAATATTTAATTTAAATTTGAGTAATTTGATGAAGTCAATATTCGAACTTAAGATCTTTACTCTTGTTGGTGTATGACTTGAATGGGGCCCATCCGTTGGACTACTTATCCTAGTAGGAGAAGTAGCCGACTTACTTCTCCTCCTCCAGTAGGTTTTGTTTTGTCCTTTTACTTCTCAATCAAGGAGAAGTTGATTGGCCGGGTATACACCTTATATAAGGAGCACGCTGCCACATAGTGAAAGGGGGAGAAAAATTAGAAGCCACACATTTCATTAGGGTTTTCTCACTTTGTTGTGCCTTAGAGAACTCAGAGAATAAGAGAGTTTTAATTACGACTATATATGATTAATCATTCATAATAGGATAGCCCTATTACTCATTTCCCTGTCCGATTTCCAAAGAATTCAAGCTGGGGAAGAAAGAGAGGAATGCGGGTTTTGGGGTGTTCGAGTAGGTCTTCAGGTTTCTTGGGGTGTGGGACCGACCTACTCAAACAATACTCTTGGACCTTTACCTTCTTTCTCATTTTCTGTTTGAATTTTCTAGAATTCAAGTTGAAAATCCCGACCTATTACTCCTAGGAAAAATATTTACTTTTTAAGGCTTAATTAAGAAATAATATTTAAAATGAGGTAACTGGGTTTTGTTTTAAGATGATACAGGCAATATATGATTTGGGAGGTAGATCATTTTGAATCCACAATACAGGACCAATTGGTTGCCTTCCCTATATCTTGACCAATTTTCCAATAGGTCAAAGAGACAACTATGGTTGCGCAAAGCCTTATAATGATGTAGCTCAATATTTCAACTACAAGTTGAAGGAGGCCATAGTTTAGCTCAGGATCAATCTTTCTTTAGCTGCAATTACACTTGTAGATGTCTACCCTACCAAGTACTCTCTATTCCGTGAACCAAACAAACATGGTAAGTGCTACATGAGAATCACGTGCTCTGAAAATAGACGTTAATGCACGTAAGAATTCCCTAAGTAAATAATTTTGGTTGGAAATATGCAGGATTTGAGTTTCCACTTGTTGCTTGTTGTGGGTATGGAGGGAAGTACAACTATAACACTAGTGTTGGGTGTGGAGGAACAATTACAGTGAATGGAAGCCAAATATTCGTGGGTTCATGTGAACGCCCCTCAGTCAGAATAAATTGGGATGAAATTCACTACACCGAGGCCACTAACAAGTTTGTTTTTGACCAAATTTCAACCAGAGTGTTTTCAGATCCACCCATACCCTTGACAATGGCATGTCATCTTGTTTAGTAAAATGGCCCCGCTCAAAAATAAATAAAATAAAATGCCCTTGCATGTTGCATCATATTTGAAAGATTGATGTTAAATATTATCAATATAAAGTGTTTAGTTATTATATATATTAATGTCTAATAATTGTAAACTTAGTGCAAGTTGTAATACTCATTTCAAGATTATTAAAATGGAAAATGGCTAGGGTACTATAAATTTTTTATAAACTTACGTGATCGTATCTTTTTTTTTTTTTTTTTTTTTGAAAAATATGAAACTTACATTGATGAAATTTCACGAACATAAAGGTATTACATTACTGAGCATATAGCTCTGAAAAATCATAGCCAAAAAAGCTATGAAGGTTACAAAGTCATAAAAATGACTTTAAGCTCCGCTAACCCATGTACAATTACATTTAAGGGAACAGATATGCTTCACACAGACTAGATCTAAGACATGGATAGCCCAAATACAAAAAAAAAAAAATAAAAAAAAATAACTAGATACTAAAAATTCGGCCGTGAGAGTTAAGCCCCCACACAGATCTACTTCATTCTCAACCCGAAGGCCCAGACAACAAATCCATCATTAACCTGAAGGTCAGGACAAACAAAAAAAAAAACAAAAAACAAAAACCCCACAAGCAGCGGAGGAGCACGGCATCGTAGATATCCTTTTGGAAGACACGCCTTGGACGAAGAAGACGATCAGATCTAAGGTTGAAGAGACTAGATCTAGATCTACAAACTATATCTATAGCAACTCACCAGAAATAGAGACCGAAGGAGCCTACAAAAAAGACACCGAGCACTGCTACTGTGAAAGGGGATGAGGGATCTTCCCTCCTCTTGAAGTTCTTCTTGGTATCTTAATAGTGAAACAAGTTAAGAATCAAAATTTGATAAGCTCACAATTTCTTAATCATTATTGTAACACTCCATCTCACGTGTGAGCTCAAACTCTTTTTTAATAGGTGGGGCCCAACACGTGAAATATTTAATTTAAATGAAGGGTCATTTGACAGAGTCGATGTTAGAACTTAGGGCATTTGCCCTGATACTATGTTAAATTACCACTTATCCGAAATGCTTAAGTTAATAGAAAAAGATAAATTTAATCACTTAATCATTATTTTAACAAGTTCCAACTCAACGTGTAGGGTAAGTGGCAAAATTCTAATAATAAGCCAAGACAATTAATTGATCAAGCTTTGAAAGATAGCCATCAAAGACGAAGACTTAAAAAAGATAGATTCTGAACCATATATAAGATGTAGAAACGGACATGAATATTGACCCAAGTAAGTTATTTTGTAAAGGCCATACGAATTACTACACCTTTTATTATAATTCTCTCACAAATTTTATGTATGTGAGAATTGCCCTTCTTATAGACACGTGAAGGATGAAGGGTGAAAATGCTTTATAATTTTCCGAGATCATATTTGTCAATAAAAGCTACAATAATTCTAACAATACTTTTCAAGAATTTAAACTAGTCAAATTGTGGAACATTTTTTCCTCGTAAGCTTATCACTACATCTTAAAGATGAATGGGAAATTAAACAACCTTTGACAACCAACAATCTTTCTAGATCTATGCTCTTGTATATATATGATAAGATGTCCAGCTTTCCTTCCATTCCAAACATCAAGCTCCCTTCTTGGTTTCCTTTCCATTTGCATCTCTCGCTTTGTTTCTCCAAATATGGAGTCTCCTATCATTCTCAACTACTTCACAATTTCTGTCTCTTGCTTTTGCATGATTTTATTGTATGCTTCCACACTGAACCCTGTGTTTGCTCTGGAAAATTGTACCTTTCCGGCAATCTTCAACCTTGGAGACTCAAATTCTGATACCGGTGGATTAGCTGCTGCCTTAATAACACCGACACCCCCATATGGGGAGACCTTTTTTCACATGCCTGCTGGAAGGTTCTCAGATGGCCGGCTCATTATCGATTTCATGGGTATGTTATATGTCTAACCTTGACTGTTACCATATATATATATATAGACTACTTTCCTCATTAATGGTAGAAATTAAAGGCTGTTTTTTGGTCTGTAAAATATTGCAGAAATAGAACACAGTAGATAGATTGAATTAGTAGGCCCATCAGATACACTCATTTTCTATCTCATTGATATTTAGCCATTTGTCCTTCATATAAACATGAATTCATGATGGAAAAGCATAATATCCAGGTCAGCATATTCACGGGCTATCCTGCAGAAAACTGTCTAAGAGCAGTAACCCCAGAAGAAAACAAAAAACCATTAGGATCCATGGGGTACCAAACTCCAAACCCATTGCTTTTTTCCACTTCTTGTCAAATCCAAACCTTATATATATATATATATATATCCCTTCTGGGTAGGAAAGAGCCTTGTCAAGGGTTTCTTCATGTGAAGAAAAGTTTTTCTTTTGTGCGGCTGATGAAAAAAGATTGGTCAGTGAAGCTGTAGCTTAGTAGAAATGACAAAAAAAAAAAAAAAGGGGGGTGGGGTTTGTTTGTTAAAAACTTTTTCTAATTAACTGGGGGGTGGGGTTTGTTTGTTAAAAACTTTTTCTAATTAACTGGGGGGGGGGTTTGTTTGTTAAAAACTTTTTCTAATTAACTGTTTTCTTGTTTTAAAATAAAAACATTAATAAACTACTTGAAATACAAAATATTTAAAACTGTTTTTACTTTTATGCCAAATCAAAACACTTTTTTCTTTTAAAAAAAATAAAACACATTAAACTGAACCTCCCCTTCAAGTTTTATATATTGAGTTGAATTGTGTTGATTTTTTTCTTCTTTCCATTATATTCTCTCTCATAGCTGCCATTTTCTACTAGATTTATAGAGTATGATAGACTAAGACTAACATTTAATCTTAGCCCTTCTTCAAGAGATTAAGCTAGTAGCTGGTAGTGGTGTAGGGTCACAATTTTCTAGGGTTTCATAGTGAGCTATGAACCTTCGTTATTTAAGGGCCTGGGCCCTGGGCCATGTTAAAATAACATTGGCTCATCTCTCTTGCTCACCATTGAAGCAAGCACTGTCAAAAGGGACAAATCTTGCAGTCTAGACCTATTGTCTCATCCTTCTCATCACTTGGCCTACCCTCTTAATTTATTGTGGCCTCAAATTAATTCTCTTTTTTTCCTTTTTCGGATGCATAATTCCCATTTCCTTACATTATTAAATTACATATATAGATGTAACCCTTCAATCTTGATTGTGTGGTTACAGCAAAGAGTGTTGGTCTCCCGTATCTGAGTGCATATCTTGATTCTCTGGGGACCAACTTTAAGCATGGTGCAAATTTTGCCACGGCTGCCTCCACAATCAGATTGCCGGCACAAATTATACCCGGAGGTGGATTTAGTCCCTTCTATCTCAACATCCAATACTCACAATTTGTGCAGTTCAAATCCAAATCACAAACTATAAGGGAAAAAGGTACATTACTTATACCCTTACCCCCACTTTTTTGTAATATTATTTAAGATTGAAGGAATTTTCGCTGGTTCTGTTTGAGTAATGTTATATATTACACCCTTATTTCGCTTGTATTTTACTATGTTAAACATCTATATTATGATCAACTACCTTTCTGCATTAAGCATGGCCTTTGTTTTTCTTGCAGGAGGAATATATGCAAATTTAATGCCCAAGAAGGATTATTTTCCAAAAGCTTTATACACATTCGATATCGGTCAGAATGATCTTGGTGAAGGATTCTTCGGTAACATGACTATAGAGGAAGTCAATGCTTCTGTCCCCGATATAGTCAACAACTTCTCTACTAATGTTAAGGTAAATTAAGACTATGATTAATCATTCATAATGGGCTGCCTTGGGCTACCCCTATTATTCATGATCATTTCCCTGTCCGATTTGCAAAGAATTCAGGCAGGGGAAGAAAGAGATCAGGAATGCGGGTTCTCGGGCATTCGAGTACGTCTTGAGGTTTTATAGGGTGTGGAGCTAACCTACTGGGACACTCTTGGACCCTTACCTTTTTTCTCATTTTGTGTTCGAATTATTTAGAATTCAAGCCAAAAATCCCGACCTATTACTCCTAGGAAATATATTTACTCTTTAAGACTTAATTAAGAAATAATATTTTCAATGAGGTAACTGGGTTTTGTTTTATGATGACGTAGGCAATATATGATTTGGGAGGTAGATCATTTTGGATCCACAACACCGGACCAATTGGTTGCCTTCCCTATATTTTGGCCAATTTTCTATCAGCTCAAAGGGACAGCCATGGTTGCGCAAAGCCCTATAATGATGTGGCTCAATATTTCAACTACAAGTTGAAGGAAGTCGTAGTTCAGCTGAGGATCGATCTTCCTTTAGCTGCAATTACACATGTAGACGTCTACTTTGCCAAGTATTCTCTATTCAGCGAATCAAACAAACATGGTAAGCGTTACATGAGAATCACATGCTCTAAAAATAAACGTTAATGCACGTAAGAATTTTCAAGTGTATAATTTTGGTTGAAAAAATGCAGGATTTGAGCTTCCGCTTGTTGCTTGTTGTGGGTATGGAGGGAAGTACAACTATAGCAGTAGTGTTGGGTGTGGAGGAACAATTACAGTAAATGGAAGCCAAATATTTGTGGGTTCATGTGAACGCCCCTCAGTCAGAGTAAATTGGGATGGAATTCACTACACCGAGGCTGCAAATAAGTTTGTTTTCGACAAAATTTCAACTGGAGCCTTTTCAGATCCACCCATACCCTTGAAAATGGCATGTCATCGTGTTTAATAAAATGCCCTTGTATATGGCATATATTTGAAAGATTCATGTTAAATCTTGTCAATTTAAAGTGTTTTATCATTATATATATTAATGTGTAATAATTGTAAACTAAGCAAACGCTATCTTAATACTCGTTCCAAGATTATTAATATGAAAATGCTTGGAGTACTACAATTTTTTTACAAATTTACGTGACAATATCTTAATGGGGAAAAAATTTAGGAACAAAATTTAATAAATAAATTTAATTGTTTAATGGTTGAAGTGGTAAGCGTCACAAAGACTACCATAAAAGCTATAATATCTCTAATAGTACTCCATTAAAATTTGAAGAAAAAGTTTTATTGACCATGCTTTTAGGTAGGTGTTATTATTATTTTTTATTTTTCTGAGCAATAAAGAAAACAAGGGAAGGAGATTGCAAGATGGAGTCTGTAGCGTCCCATATCGCTTGGGTGTGGAAAAATAGATTTGTTTATATAGAGCATGTTCTTTGTAAATGATATAAGGTCTTTTGAGGTAAACCCAATAAACCAAAAAACAAATGCTTCGAAGTCCCTAAATTTGAATTACAAAGAGGACAAGAGCATGGATGGCAGGTAGGTGCTTGGATTTTGCTAAAATCATAATTAAATAATTAAATTTATTTTTTCTAATCAATTACGGTTTATAAGACAATTGGGCCTTGTTGGGTAATGGACATGTATATGATTTTTGATTTGAGGTGATTGATGTGATATAAAGTAGATAGAAGTTTTAAATTTTTTGTATGAAAAAATTTTGTTTTATTGTGATTTTTTTTATTTAAATAACAATAAAAAATTATTAATATGGTATAAAAAACAAAAATGATGAAAAATTATTTTATTTTAT
Organism: Corylus avellana; assembly: GCF_901000735.1. Taxonomy (NCBI): domain Eukaryota; kingdom Viridiplantae; phylum Streptophyta; class Magnoliopsida; order Fagales; family Betulaceae; genus Corylus; species Corylus avellana. The sequence continues at coordinate 4,936,192 of NC_081541.1, forward strand.
TTTTAAAAAATGAGATTTGTAAGCCGCCAAACAAGGCCTCAAATATTGTAACAGGCCCTTAAGATGAAAGAAAAATTTTCGGGGTAATTACCTTTTGCTCTCATGAACTACAGCGTCTTGGCACTTTTCCCCTATGAATTATCAACTATGACACCTAATCCCATCAAACTACCATCTTATGACAAAAAGCCAAATTCTGTCAGTTAAAAGGGTTAAAATTGACGGTCAACGGTCATGTGTAAGTCATGTGCCATTTTAAATTTTTTTCTTCCACTTTTGCCCTCACTTCAAACAAATAAAGTTAATATGTTTAAAAGGTATAAGCGTCATTTTCTTGATTTGAAGTGAGGGCAAAAGTGGAAGAAAAAAATTAAAATGTGTGAGTTAAGCTCACACATTTTAATTATTATAATTATTATAATTATTATCTTACAAATTTGATGTGTGAGTTAAAACTCACACATTTTAATTATTATAATTATTATCTTACAAATTTGATGTGTGAGTTAAGCTCTTCTTATAGACACGTGAAGGATGAAGGCTGAAAATGCTTAATAATTTATCAAATTATTAGCTCCGACATCATATTTGTCAATAAAAGCTGCAATAATTTTAACAATATTACTTCTCAAGAATTTAAACTAGTCAAATTGACTAGTACACATCAGTGGTACATTTTTCCACGTAAGCTTATCACGTACTTTTCAAAGATGCATGAATGGGAAATTAAGCATCCTTTGACAACAAACAATCTTTCTAGATATATGCTTTTGTGTACATATATATATATATATATATATATATATATAAGATGTCCAGCTTTCCTTCCATCCCAAACATCAAAGAGTACTCCCTTCGTGGTTTCCTTACCATTTGCAATATCTCTCTCGCTTTGTGTCTACAAATATGGAGACTCCTATCATTCTCAACTACTTCACAATTTCTGTCTCTTGCTTTTGCATCATTTTATTGTATGCTTCCACACTGAACCCAGTGTTTGCTCTGGAAAATTGTACCTTTCCGGCAATCTTCAACTTTGGAGACTCAAATTCTGATACCGGTGGTTTAGCTGCTGCTGCCTTATTAACACCGACACCTCCTTATGGGGAGACCTTTTTTCACATGCCTGCTGGAAGGTTCTCAGATGGCCGGCTCATTATCGATTTCATGGGTATGTTATATGTCTAACCTTGACTGTTACCATATATATATATATATATATATATATATAGACTACTTTCCTCATTAATTTGCTAATGCTCAGTGGGGTCTTCCAGCTACCGATTTCAGTGTGAAAATGGTAGAAACTAAATGCTGTTTTTTGGTCTGTAAAATATTGCAGAAATAGAACACAGTAGATAGATTGAATTAGAAAACGGAACCGTTAATGTACTTGTAGAAAACTGAACCTTCCCTTCAAGTTTTATTGAGTTGAATTGTGTTGCTTTCTTTCTTCTTTCCATTATATTCTCTCTCACAGCTGCTACTTTCTACTTGATTTATGGCGTATGATAGACTAAGACTACCATTTAATCTTAGCCCTCCTTCAAGAGATTAACCTAGCTAGTAGCTGGTAGTGGTGTACGGTCACAATTTTCTAGCGTTTCATAGTGAGCTATGATTATCAACCTCCGTTATTAAGGGCCTGGGCCATGATAAAATAAAATTGGCTCATCTCTTTTGCCTGCCATTGAAGCAAGCACTGTGAAAAGGGACAAATCTTGCAGTCTAGACCTATTGTCTCTTTCTTCTCATCACTTGGCCTACCCTCTTAATTTATTGAGGCCTCAAATTAATTTCTTTTTTTTTTCTTTCTTCTTTTGGATGAATAATTCTCATTTTCCTTACATTATTAAACTACATAGATGTAAACCTTCGACCTTGATTGTGTGGTTACAGCAAAGAGTGTTGGTCTCCCGTATCTGAGCGTATATCTTGATTCTCTGGGGACCAACTTTAAGCACGGTGCAAATTTTGCCACGGCTGCCTCCACAATCAGGCTACCGGAAATAATTATGCCAGCCGGAGGTGGATATAGTCCCTTCTACTTAGACGTCCAATACTTACAATTTGTGCAGTTCAAGATCAGATCACAAATAACAAGGCAAAAGGGTAAACTTTCTCAAATTCAATTTAATAAATTAGTATTTATTTGTTTAGATTGGGGGTGCTTAATTGTAGATATCGATATTATCAACTACCTTTGTTTTTCTTGCAGGAGGAATATATGCAAATTTAATGCCCAAGAGGGATTATTTTCCAAAAGCTTTATACACATTCGATATCGGTCAGAATGATCTTGGTGAGGGATTCCGTAGCAACATGACTATAGAGGAAGTCAATGCTTCTGTCCCCGATATAGTCAACAAGTTCTCTACTAATGTTAAGGTAAATTAAGACTATGATTAATCATTCATAATGGGTTGGCTTAGGCTAGCCCTATTACTCATTTCCCTGTCGGATTTTCAAAGAATTCAGGCAGGGGAAGAAAAAGAGGAATGCGGGTTCTCAGGTGTTCGAGTACGGATCTTCAGGTTTTTTGGGGTGTGGGACCGACCTACTCGGATTGTATTCTTGGACCTTTACCTTTTCTCTAATTTTCTCTCTAAATTCAACCTGAAAATCCCGACCTATTAATCCTAGGAAAAATATTTACTTTTTATTTTTAAGGCTTAATAATTAAGAAGTAAAATATAAAATGATGAGATAACTAGGTTTTGTTTTATGATGATGTAGGCGATATATGATTTGGGAGGTAGATCATTTTGGATCCACAACACAGGACCAATTGGTTGCCTTCCCTATATTTTGGCCAATTTTCTATCAGCTCAAAGGGACAGACATGGTTGCGCAAAGCCCTATAATGATGTGGCTCAATATTTCAACTACAAGTTGAAGGAGGCCATAGTTCAGCTCAGGATCGATCTTCCTTTAGCTGCAATTACACATGTAGACGTCTACTCCGTCAAGTACTCTCTATTTAGTGAACCAAACAAACATGGTAAGCGTTACGTGTGAATCACATGCTCTAAAAATAAACGTTAATGTATGTAAGAATAATTTTCAAGTGTATAATTTTGGTTGAAAATATGCAGGATTGGAGCTTCCACTTGTTGCTTGGTGTGGGTATGGAGGGAAATACAACTATAGCAGTAGTGTTGGGTGTGCAGGAACATTTACAGTAAATGGAAGCCAAATATTCGTGGGTTCATGTGAACGCCCCTCAGTCAGAGTAAATTGGGATGGAGCTCACTACACCGAGGCCGCAAATAAGTTTATTTTTGATCAAATTTCAACTGGAGCATTTTCAGATCCACCCGTACCCTTGAAAATGGCATGTCATCATGCTTAATAAAATGCCCTTGTATGTGGCATATATTTGAAAGATTCATATATATATATATATATTAATGTGTAATAATTGTAAACCAAGCACACAGTATATTAATACTCGTTCCAAGATTATTAATATAGAAAATGCTTGGAGTACTATAATTTTTTTATAAATTTACGTGACAATATCTTAATGGTGAAAAAAATTAAAGAACAAAATTTGATAGATAAATTTAATTGTTTAATGGTTGAAGTGGTAAGCATTACATGGACTACCATAAAAGCTATAATATCTCTAATAATACTCCTTTAAAATTTGAAGTGGAAAAAGTTGTATTGACCATGCTTTCAGGTAGGTGTTATTATTATTTTTTAGGGTTAAATTCACTTTACCCCCCTAATTTTCAGAAAATTTTCAATTCGAAACCTAATGTTTAACAATGTATCTCCCTAATGTGTCAAAAATCTTCAATTCAAATCCTCAATTACTAATTTTAGTCTAATTTGACAGAAATAATCTCACGTGCGTCTCACATGGGATTTTGATGCTCTCTATTCCAATTTAGCCCTCATTAAAATCTATGAAATTACATAATTACCCTCAATTTAATAGGTTTTAATGTGGGTAATTACATAATTTTATAGATTTAGTAAGGGCAAAATTAGAATAGATGGCATCAAAATCTCACATGAGACGCACGTGGGATAATTTCTGTCAAATTAGACTGAAATTAGTAACGGAGGGTCTGAATTGAAAATTTTTGAAACATTAGGGGGGTACATTGCCAATTTTTAAATAGGGTTAAATACCTCAAAACCCCCTAGGGTTTAGCAACTTTATTTTTTCCCCCCTGGGGTTTCATTTTTATCACAGGAGGTCCCTGTGGTTTTGATAAGTGACCAAATTAGTCCATCCATTAGTTGACCGTTAGGACTGACACGTGGACCAATCAGACGTCGACACGTGGCACATATATTAATTTTTTTTTAATTTTTTTTAAAAAAATTAAAAATATATATATATATTTTTAAATTTAAAAAA
>NC_081541.1:4940666-4946981 GCF_901000735.1 Corylus avellana
TAGGTAGGTGTTATTATTATTTTTTATTTTTCTGAGCAATAAAGAAAACAAGGGAAGGAGATTGCAAGATGGAGTCTGTAGCGTCCCATATCACTTGGGTGTGGAAAAATAGATTTGTTTATATAGAGCATGTTCTTTGTAAATGATATAAGGTCTTTTGAGGTAAACCCAATAAGCCAAAAAAACAAATGCTTCGAAGTCCCTAAATTTGAATTACAAAGAGGACAAGAGCATGGATGGCAGGTAGGTGCTTGGATTTTGCTAAAATCATAATTAAATAATTAAATTTATTTTTTCTAATCAATTTCGGTTTATAAGACAATTGGGCCTTGTTGGGTAATGGACATGTATATGATTTTTGATTTGAGGTGATTGATGTGATATAAAGTAGATAGAAGTTTTAAATTTTTTGTATGAAAAAATTTTGTTTTACTGTGATTTTTTTTATTTAAATAACAATAAAAATTTATTAATATGGTATAAAAAACAAAAATGCTGAAAAATTATTTTATTTTATTTTTAAAAAATGAGATTTGTAAGCCTTTGCCAAACAAGGCCTCAAATATTGTAACAGGCCCTTGAGATGAAAGAAAAATTTTCGGGGTAATTACCTTTTGCCCTCATGAACTACAGCGTCTTGGCACTTTTTCCCTATGAATTATCAACTATGACACCTAATCCCATCAAACTACCATCTTATGACAAAAAGCCCAATTCTGTCAGTTAAAAGGGTTAAAATTGACGGTCAACGGTCATGTGTAAGTCATGTGCCATTTTAAATTTTTTTCTTCCACTTTTGCCCTCACTTCAAACAAATAAAGTTAATATGTTTAAAAGGTATAAGCGTCATTTTCTTGATTTGAAGTGAGGGCAAAAGTGGAAGAAAAAAATTAAAATGTGTGAGTTAAGCTCACACATTTTAATTATTATAATTATTATAATTATTATCTTACAAATTTGATGTGTGAGTTAAAACTCACACATTTTAATTATTATAATTATTATCTTACAAATTTGATGTGTGAGTTAAGCTCTTCTTATAGACACGTGAAGGATGAAGGCTGAAAATGCTTAATAATTTATCAAATTATTAGCTCCGACATCATATTTGTCAATAAAAGCTGCAATAATTTTAACAATCTTACTTCTCAAGAATTTAAACTAGTCAAATTGACTAGTACACATCAGTGGTACATTTTTCCACGTAAGCTTATCACGTACTTTTCAAAGATGCATGAATGGGAAATTAAGCATCCTTTGACAACAAACAATCTTTCTAGATATATGCTTTTGTGTACATATATATATATATATATATATATATATATAAGATGTCCAGCTTTCCTTCCATCCCAAACATCAAAGAGTACTCCCTTCGTGGTTTCCTTACCATTTGCAATATCTCTCTCGCTTTGTGTCTACAAATATGGAGACTCCTATCATTCTCAACTACTTCACAATTTCTGTCTCTTGCTTTTGCATCATTTTATTGTATGCTTCCACACTGAACCCAGTGTTTGCTCTGGAAAATTGTACCTTTCCGGCAATCTTCAACTTTGGAGACTCAAATTCTGATACCGGTGGTTTAGCTGCTGCTGCCTTATTAACACCGACACCTCCTTATGGGGAGACCTTTTTTCACATGCCTGCTGGAAGGTTCTCAGATGGCCGGCTCATTATCGATTTCATGGGTATGTTATATGTCTAACCTTGACTGTTACCATATATATATATATATATATATATATATATATAGACTACTTTCCTCATTAATTTGCTAATGCTCAGTGGGGTCTTCCAGCTACCGATTTCAGTGTGTAAATGGTAGAAACTAAATGCTGTTTTTTGGTCTGTAAAATATTGCAGAAATAGAACACAGTAGATAGATTGAATTAGTAGGCCCGTCAGATGCACTCATTTTCTATCTCATAGATATTTACCAATTTGTCCTTCATATAAACATGATGGAAAAGCAGCATATTCACTATCGTGCAGAAAACTGTCTAAGAGCAGTAGCCCAAAAGAAAACAAAAAAACCATTAGGATCCATGGGGTACCAATCTCCAAATCCAGTGCTTTTTTCCACTTCATGTCAAATCCAAACCTTATATATATACTTCTGCATAGGAAAGAGCCTTGCCAATAGTTTCTTGATGTGATGATTTTTTTTTTTTTTTGCCAATGAAAGGAGAATATGAGAGTCTCGTATTGTTAATGTTGACCCTTCAATTTCATTCGGCTCATAATATGTTATGTATCTCACTAAAATTTAAATAATAAATTATTATTTAACTTTTAAAAAAGGGAAAACCTGCTATGCGGTCTGTCTGCAAAAGCTAAGTTTTGCAGCAACCAATAGAAGAGCTACACCTATGCTAGATACAATTAATATAATAGGAGCAAAAACACTGGAATAAAAACACTTAATATAACCATTTTTTTTATCTTATTCATCCCTAACACAACCTAAAGACACGCCCCTGCCCTTCTTCCTTCTTTCTCCCTTCTTCCTTCTCTTCCTCATTCTTAGCCGAACCAGAGAACCAAAGGAAACCCATTGAGGTTGAGGCTTGATTTTTGTTTCTATGCTTCTTCTTCCCCGAAACACACATCAAACATTTTTTTTCCTCTTCTTCTCTTTCTCTCCCATTCATCTTTTTTTCCTCTTCTTCGCTGGACCCGAATCCCGCGCCGGTTGGCGATAACACCAGCTGTCTCGCCAATCCCCCGCAGGTCTCGCAATCCATCCTCACGGTTCGCCGAACCATGCCCTTGATCGCCGGAAACAGAAGATGTCAAGAGTATGAAAACAGAGGAGGAAAATGCAAAAATGCAGTTGCTAACAGAAGATACTCAGTCATATTCATTGGCTTTGGAGTGTGGCTGTTTTGCTGAAAACCAGACAAACCAGTCTTGCTGGGCGTTCGCCAGACCCACGTGGGTCTGGCTAGACCCATTCATGTGAGCCGCAAATTCGAAACCCATGAACGAAAATTCCAGAGAGGGAGAGACGTTTTTTTTTTAAAGAAATGTTCAAATGAAAAAGGTTGGAATGGTGTTTCAGAAAGAGATGTACTCATCTACAGAAAGGGAGGGAGAGACGTTCCGACGAAAGAGATGGTGTTTCAGAGAGAAGAGGAAGAGAACAGGAAGAGTATTTTCGATTTATTAAAGAGACAGAAGAATTTATTAGGTGTTTCAGTTATATTATGTATTTGTGCAATAAGGTGACGTGTCAATCAACCATTGGGTGCTGCAAAAGGTTGGAAATGCAGACCGACCGCATAGTAGGGGCTCCCTTTAAAAAAACTAAAAATAAAAATAATAAAAATTTAAAATTAAATGATATAAAAGCAGGGTGGCAGGCCGCAGGCCATCCCTATTGAGCAAGGGTGGCTTCGGCCAACTCCGACTGGCCACCCCCATGAATTTGACCAGAAAATCAACAGATAAAACCCAAAATCAAATACCCAGAAGCTACAATATTAACCCAGAAAATTAACCCACAAAGAGAACCGAACCCATCTCCTTCCCCCTGTTCCCTTTTCTTCCCTTAGCCGTTTCTTCTTTCCCTCTCTTCTCCTTTTCTTCGAGTTGAGAGAGAGAGAGTGGACGGGCTAGTGTGAGAAAAATGGAGAACCAACCTGAGAGAGAGATCATCGTCGTGGGTGGCTGAGCAACGCCAAACCCAGTGGTCTCTGAGTTCAGAAATCGCTCCCAGTAGCTAAGAATTTCTGGTATTTTCCGTTGGGATCTCTTTGTGATTTATTGGGTCCTCTGTTTTGGGATTCCTTGTTCTGTTAGGTAGTTATGATTGATTCTCGGTTGAGAATGGATTTAGGTTGTTTGGAGTATTTTGTTGATGAATTTTCTGGGTTAATATTGTAGCTTTTGGGTATTTAATTTTGGGTTTTATTTTTGGTTAAATTCATGGGGTGGGCGAACCACCCCAAGGGCCGGCCACCTCTAGCTTTTTTATTATTTAATTTTAATTTTTTTTTTTTCATTTAAATTGTAGTGTGGGACACATGACATGTTGTAAGCCATTAAATGAAATTGAACGGTCAATATGAGACTCTCATATTCTTGGTTTGAGCCGATTCGATGAAAAAGATTAGTTAGAGAAGTTGTAGCTTAGTAGAAATGAAAAAAAAAAAAAAACAAATAAAAGTTTGTTAAAATTAGCTTTTTCCTTTTTCTTTTTACCTGTTTTCTCTTTTTAAAATAAAAATATTAATTAACAACTTAAAATACAAAATATTTAAAATTATTTTTACTTTTATGCTAAATCAAAACACTTTTCTTCTTTAAAAAAATAGAACACATTAACAAATGGAGCCATTAATGTACTTGTGCAAAACTGAATCTTCCTCCCTTCAAGTTTTATTGAGTTGAATTGTGTTGCTTTTTTTCTTCTTTCCATTATATTCTCTCTCACAGCTGTACTTTCTACTAGATTTATGGGGGTATGATAGACTAAGACTAACATTTAATCTTAGCCCTCCTTCAAGAGATTAACCTAGCTAGTAGCTGGTAGTGGTGTACGGTCACAATTTTCTAGGGTTTCATAGTGAGCTATGATTATGAACCTCCGTTATTAAGGGCCTGGGCCATGCTAAAATAACATTGGCTCATCTCTCTTGCCTGCCATTGAAGCAAGCACTGTCAAAAGGGACAAATCTTGCAGTCGACCTATTGTCTCATCCTTCTCATCACTTGGCCTACCCTCTTAATTTATTGAGGCCTCAAATTAATTTTTTTTTTTTTCTTTCTTCTTTTGGATGAATAATTCTCATTTTCCTTACATTATTAAACTACATAGATGTAAACCTTCGACCTTGATTGTGTGGTTACAGCAAAGAGTGTTGGTCTCCCGTATCTGAGCGCATATCTTGATTCTCTGGGAACCAACTTTAAGCACGGTGCAAATTTTGCCACGGCTGCCTCCACAATCAGGCTACCGGAAATAATTATGCCAGCCGGAGGTGGATATAGTCCCTTCTACTTAGACGTCCAATACTTACAATTTGTGCAGTTCAAGATCAGATCACAAATAACAAGGCAAAAGGGTAAACTTTCTCAAATTCAATTTAATAAATTAGTATTTATTTGTTTAGATTGGGGGTGCTTAATTGTAGATATCGATATTATCAACTACCTTTGTTTTTCTTGCAGGAGGAATATATGCAAATTTAATGCCCAAGAGGGATTATTTTCCAAAAGCTTTATACACATTCGATATCGGTCAGAATGATCTTGGTGAGGGATTCCGTAGCAACATGACTATAGAGGAAGTCAATGCTTCTGTCCCCGATATAGTCAACAAGTTCTCTACTAATGTTAAGGTAAATTAAGACTATGATTAATCATTCATAATGGGTTGGCTTAGGCTAGCCCTATTACTCATTTCCCTGTCGGATTTTCAAAGAATTCAGGCAGGGGAAGAAAAAGAGGAATGCGGGTTCTCAGGTGTTCGAGTAGGGATCTTCAGGTTTTTTGGGGTGTGGGACCGACCTACTCGGATTGTATTCTTGGACCTTTACCTTTTCTCTAATTTTCTCTCTAAATTCAACCTGAAAATCCCGACCTATTAATCCTAGGAAAAATATTTACTTTTTATTTTTAAGGCTTAATAATTAAGAAGTAAAATATAAAATGATGAGATAACTAGGTTTTGTTTTATGATGATGTAGGCGATATATGATTTGGGAGGTAGATCATTTTGGATCCACAACACAGGACCAATTGGTTGCCTTCCCTATATTTTGGCCAATTTTCTATCAGCTCAAAGGGACAGACATGGTTGCGCAAAGCCCTATAATGATGTGGCTCAATATTTCAACTACAAGTTGAAGGAGGCCATAGTTCAGCTCAGGATCGATCTTCCTTTAGCTGCAATTACACATGTAGACGTCTACTCCGTCAAGTACTCTCTATTTAGTGAACCAAACAAACATGGTAAGCGTTACGTGTGAATCACATGCTCTAAAAATAAACGTTAATGTATGTAAGAATAATTTTCAAGTGTATAATTTTGGTTGAAAATATGCAGGATTGGAGCTTCCACTTGTTGCTTGTTGTGGGTATGGAGGGAAATACAACTATAGCAGTAGTGTTGGGTGTGCAGGAACATTTACAGTAAATGGAAGCCAAATATTCGTGGGTTCATGTGAACGCCCCTCAGTCAGAGTAAATTGGGATGGAGCTCACTACACCGAGGCCGCAAATAAGTTTATTTTTGATCAAATTTCAACTGGAGCATTTTCAGATCCACCCGTACCCTTGAAAATGGCATGTCATCATGCTTAATAAAAT
>NC_081541.1:4947081-4956246 GCF_901000735.1 Corylus avellana
ACTAAAACTTCTAGAAAAAACCTAAAACTAACAAAAAAGAAAAGAAAAAACCCAATGGCCAATTTTTTTTTAAAAAAAAAATCAATTTTATAAGAAAAAAATTAAAAAAATTTCGATTTTTTTTTTTATAAAAATTGAAAATTTTCGTTTTTTTTTTTTGTTTTATAATTTTATTTAAATAAAAATTTACGTTTAAAAAAATAAAATTTTTGTTTAATAAAATGAAATTTTTTTGTTTTTTTAAACTAAATAAAAAAATAGTTTTTTTTTTAATAAAAATTTCAGTTTAATTTTTTTTTTAATTAAAATTTTTTGTTTTTTTTTAAATCATTTTTTTTAAAAAAAATTATAGGGGTATTTTTGTCTTATTGAGAAATCTATAGGGGCATTTTTGTCTTATTGCTAGTCTTGTGGGGACATTGTCAATGTTTTGGTAGTTTGAAGAGGACATTGTCACAATTGAAAGTTTGGGGAGAACATTGTCAATTGGGTGGTAGTTTGAAGGGGGTATGTGGACTTTACAAAAAAAAAAAAAAATGTTTGTTTGTTAAAATTAGCTTTTTCCTTTTTTTTTTTTTTTTGGTTTTTTTTGTTTTACCCGTTTTCTCTTTCTAAAATAAAAACATTAATTAACAACTTTAAATACAAAATATTTAAAACTATTTTTACTTTTATGCTAAATCGAAACACTTTTCTTCTTTAAAAAAATAAAACACATTAACAAACGGAACCATTAATGTACTTGTAGAAAACTGAACCTTCCCTTCAAGTTTAATTTATTGAGTTGAATTGTGTTGCTTTCTTTCTTCTTTCCATTATACTCTCTCACAGCTGCTACTTTCTACTAGATTTATGGCGTATGATAGACTAAGACTACCATTTAATCTTAGCCCTCCTTCAAGAGATTAACCTAGTAGCTGGTAGTGGTGTACGGTCACAATTTTCTAGGGGTTTCATAGTGAGCTATATATGAACCTCCGTTATTAAGGGCCTGGGCCATGCTAAAATAACATTGGCTCATCTCTCGTGCCTGCCATTGAAGCAAGCACTGTCAAAAGGGACAAATCTTGCAGCCTAGACCTATTGTCTCCTTATCACTTGGCCTACCCTCTTAGTTATTGGGGCCTCAAATTAGTTTCTTCTTTTTTTTTTTTTTTTTTTATGAATAATTCTCATTTCCTTACATTATTAAATTACATAGATGTAACCCTTCGACCTTGATTGTGTGGTTACAGCAAAAGGTGTTGGTCTCTTGTATCTGAGCACATATCTTGATTCTCTAGAGACCAACTTTAAGTACGGTGCAAATTTTGCCACGGCTGCCTCCACAATTAGGTTGCCGGAAAGAATTATACCCGGAGGTGGATTTAGTCCATTCTATCTCAACATCCAACACTCACAATTTGTGCAGTTCAAATCCAAATCACAAACTATAAGGGAAAAAAGGTAAATTAGTTCTATCCTCACCCTACTTTCTCCATACTAGATTGAAGGAATTTTCTCCGATTCTATTTGAGTAATATTATATATTACACCCTTATTTTACTTGTATTTTAATATGTTGATAGGATGGTATTCATCAGCTATTGTGATGACGTGGTAGTGCTAATTAGTCAATGGTTTTTTATTTTTAAAACAAGGATTGATCCAACAGGGTGATATAATAGTAAGATAAAAGTATGTCTCTAGCATGAGTAATAAAACATGTTGATGCAACAGTCATAATTAACCTTTGGATCAGTCATTGTTAAAAAAAAGAAAAATTCAAGGGTTGGTTAGGACTAATATGTCAGCATTATATGATAGTTATGCGATAAAAATGCAATTGTTGTCATTACTCTTTTTAAAAATGCTTAAAAACGCATGTAAGAATCACATAAATTTTGAACGCATTAATTTAATAAATTAGATAAGAAAATTTTGGAGAAAAACTTTATCAATTTAGTTGTTGAGGGTTGTTGAGGGTTGTTGAGGGTGCTTATATATAAACATGTATATTATCAACTACCTTTCCGCATTAAGCATGGCCTTTGTTTTTCTGGCAGGATGAATATATGCAAATTTAATGCCCGAGAGTGAATATTTTCTGTTGTGCAAAAAACACACGATCACAATTACGGCTAAATAAAGTGAGAGCAATCACACACAAGATAACACCAAGATTTAAGTGGTTCCCTCAATGTGAGGTACATCCATTGGCAGAGGCGATCACGAAGAAATTCACTATGAAAGATGGAGTACAAAAATATAGTAGAGAAAAAAAAATCACTCAGACCCAAAACCCCAATACACCCAAATCTCACTATCACACAATAGAGATTATTCTCAAAAAAGGAGAAAACAAAAGACAGGAATACTAACTCTTCTTCTTTTGCTGGGATACGATGGCGGTTGGTCTCTATTTCTTTTTCTCTTTCTCACTATGCGGCTTCACAAGGCTTCTTTTTCTTTCTCTCTTGCTATTCTCCGTTGCCAAGAAAAAAGAAAACAGAACCTAAACTCACTGTCTTGCCCACATCCAAAAACCAAGGCTGCGGCGCTAGTGTTGTGAGGCCTCTCAAACAGCAGCCCACAAATTCACTTGTGCAGCTCTGTTGATCTTTTTCGCACACCCTATTCACGCGCAAAACTTTGGCTTTATACATGGGCAAAGTCGGTGCACTCCAATTCTCCTAATACAAGTCATTCTTGGATTCCAATAAGACAAAAACTATAAAGCCTTTTACAAGAAAGACTTGTACACCACGTGAGCCCCACACACTCCAACTTAGAGAAGGATTTGGAGAGCTAGTCTCCCACGGCAGTACCCATAAACCAATAAAGCAAGACATGGGCCCATAACTAAATTGAGGGTTGAAAAGTCACATAGTCAATAATCTCCACCTTGACTTGAAACCCATCAAGTCGCAATAAAACGAATCTCCTTCTGATGCCTCCGCCCAAGCCCCTAAGGGCTATCACAATCCACAAGTGACACTCAAGTCCAAGCACTTCTTGAACTTGAGCATAGGACCTGGTTTAGACAGACTACCATGCTTCTCTGCCAGTCCTCTTGGCCACACAACTTTCTCTGTTGGCTCTTTCTTTCTGTAGACGCATCTGCACCCTTTAGCCTTCTTTGCCTTGAGCAATTCTGTCGATTCCCAAGCTTTACCTTTCTGTAGTAACTCCACCTCTGTCGACATGCCATTCTGAACAGACGATGAGACTCCACTACCAGCTGTTAGAGCAAAGGAAACTATGTCCTCAAATCCATACCTCTCCGGTGCTTTTCGATCACGTTTCTCTCTGCCTCTTGCTAAAGAATAAGGCTCTTCTCGGTGCTCTGAATCTCTTGACGATTCTTCGTCATCACATATGTCCTTGAGTGAATACTCTTCATCAAGCTCCACCTCCACGACCTGTTTCCCTTTCTGGCTCTCAGTCGATGCTTCACTCTCACTCTTTCTTAACATATAGGCCTCATCAAATACCACGTCTCTGCTAACAATCTTCTTCTTTGAGACTGGATCCCAGAGCCTATAGCCTTTAACACCAGATTCCAAACCAAAACAAATACATTTTCTTGACTTTGAATCTAACTTTGATCGTTCTCCACTCTGCACATGAACGTATGTCGGACAACCAAATATTCTCAACATAGAATAATCAACCAGTTTACCTGACCATACTTCCTCTGGAATTTTGAAGTCAATCCCAGCGGCTGGAGATCGGTTGGTGACGAAGCATGCATAATTAACTGCCTCAGCCCAGAAACTCTTTGGCAATCCTGCACTTAACCTCATACATCTCGCCTTTTCCAACAATGTTCTGTTCATCCTTTCGGCAACTCCGTTTTGCTGTGGAGTCCCTCTCACTGTGAAGTGACGAGTAATGCCTTCTGTTTTGCAGAATTCCAAGAATGCAGTGTCTTTGTACTCTAACCCATTGTCGGATCTCAGATACTTTACTCTTCTTCCAGTCTGATTTTCCACCTGCGCCTTCCACTGCTTGAAGATGGTGAAAACCTCTGACTTGTGCTTCATAAAATACACCCAGACCTTTCTTGAGAAATCATCAATAAAACTAACAAAATAATGTGCACCTCCGTTTGATGGCACCGCCACTGGTCCCCAAACATCTGAGTGAACATAGTCGAGAACACCTTTGCTAGTATGAGATGCCACCTTAAAGCTGACTCTTCGTTGCTTCCCATATAGACAGTACTTGCAGAAACCCAATTTACATGACTTCACACCTTTTAACAAATTCCTCTTGTGAAGCTCAAACATACTACGCTCGCCTAAATGACCAAGCCGCATATGCCACAAAACTGTGTTATCATCATTTGGTTCTGCTGAGGTGGACACTGCAGCTCCAACTGTAACTGTATCCCCGAGTAACTTATACAAATTGCCAATTTTCTTGCCTTTCATTATCACTATAGCACCTTTAGTTATTTTCATAACTCCATCTTTGGCTGAATAACCATAGCCCAAAGAATCTAATGTGCCTAATGAGATCAAATTTTTCTTAAGGTCGAGAACATATCTAACATTAGTGAGTATCCTGACAAACCCATCAAACATCCTGACTTTTATGGTACCTAGTCCAATGGCCTTACACCTAGCATCATTGCCCATTAGCACTGTACCCGCATTACAGGATTTAAATGTGTCGAACCACTGCCTATTCGGACACATATGATATGAACAAGCAGAATCCAAAACCCAAGAGTCTATGAGAGAATTTTTACCTGAGGAAACTGAAAGAACATCTGCGCTAACCTCGCTATCATCAGACTCACCATCGGCCACACTGACTGAATCTCCAGAACCTTGTCTCTTCTTATCTTCAAGATCTTGTTTCATCAGCCTGCAAAATTTTCTGTAGTGCCCTTTCTTATGACAATAATAGCACTCCACATCTTTTGCATCTGACCGAGATTCTCCACTCTGTGCCGATCGTGACATAGACCGATACTGCTTACCTCTGCCATTCTTCCCTTTAAACTTATCTTTTCCACGCTTTGGCTCAAACCGTGCCACAAGCCCATCAGCCTGATCATTGATAGGTTTTCTTCGCGTCTCATGTGACAAGAGAGATCCTGTTACCTCTTCAAACGCCAGAGTCTCTTTCCCATATAACAATGTTGTAACCAGGTGATCATAAGAAGGGGGAAGCGATGCCAACAGAAGTATCGCTTTATCTTCTTCTCTAATCTTCACTGCAAAATTCAACAATTGTGTATTCAACATGTTGAACTTGTTGAGATGCTCCAGCAGATCTGTATTTTCCTCCATCTGTAAACCATATAGCTGCTTCTTCACGTACAGCTTATTCGTCAAATTCTTCGCCATATACAAACTCTCCAATTTCTGCCAAATTGATTCTGCCTTTTCTTCATCAATAACATTGTGAATGACTTCATCTGACAAATTAAGACGGATCGCACTGGCAGCCTTCGCATCCATCTCTTCCCAAACATCATTCTCCATCTTTTCGGGTTTCTTCGCCTTTCCCAATAATGCCTTGTGAACTCCTTGCTGAATCAGCAAATCCTTCATCCTTCTCTGCCAAAGAGAGAAATTATTCTTCCCATTAAACTTCTCCACTTCAAACTTGGTACTCGCCATATTTGCCGTCAATTTGATTTCTCGAACCTAAGCTCTGATACCACTTGTTGTGCAAAAAACACACGATCACAATTACGGCTAAATAAAGTGAGAGCAATCACACACAAGATAACACCAAGATTTAAGTGGTTCCCTCAATGTGAGGTACATTCACTGGCAGAGGCGATCACGAAGAAATTCACTATGAAAGATGGAGTACAAAAATATAGTAGAGAAAAAAAATCACTCAGACCCAAAACCCCAATACACCCAAATCTCACTATCACACAATAGAGATTATTCTCAAAAAAGGAGAAAACAAAAGACAGGAATACTAACTCTTCTTCTTTTACTGGGATACGATGGCGGTTGGTCTCTATTTCTTTTTCTCTTTCTCACTATGCGGCTTCACAAGGCTTCTTTTTCTTTCTCTCTTGCTATTCTCCGTTGCCAAGAAAAAAGAAAACAGAATCTAAACTCACTGTCTTGCCCACATCCAAAAACCAAGGCTGCGGCGCTAGTGTTGTGAGGCCTCTCAAACAGCAGCCCACAAATTCACTTGTGCAGCTCTGTGATCTTTTTCGCACACCCTATTCACGCACAAAACTTTGGCTTTATACATGGGCAAAGTCGGTGCACTCCAATTCTCCTAATACAAGTCATTCTTGGATTCCATATAAGACAAAAACTATAAAGCCTTTTACAAGAAAGACTTGTACACCACGTGAGCCCCACACACTCCAACTTAGAGAAGGATTTGGAGAGCTAGTCTACCACGGCAGTACCCATAAACCAATAAAGCAAGACATGGGCCCATAACTAAATTGAGGGTTGAAAAGTCACATAGTCAATATTTTCCAAAAGCTTTATAAACATTCGATATCGGCCAGAATGTTCTTAGTGAAGGATTCTTTAGTAACATGACTATAGAGGAAGTCAATGCTTCTGTCCCCGATATAGTCAACAAATTCTCTACTAATGTTAAGGTAAAGTAAGACTATGATTAATCATTCATAATGGGCTGCCTTGGGGTACCCCTATTACCCATTGCCCTGTCCGATTTCTAAAGAATTCAGGCAGGGGAAGAAAGAGAGGAATGTGGGTTTTCGGGTGATCAACTAGGTCTTCAGGTTTATTGGGGTGTGGAACCGATCGACCTATTTGGCAGTACTTTTGGACCTTTACTTTTTCTCTCATTTTCTGTTTGAATTCAAACAGGAAATTCCGATCTATTACTCCTAGGAAAAATATTTACTTTTTAAGGCTTAATTAAACAAATATATATATATATATATATATATATATATATATATATATAAAATGAGGTAACTGGATTTTGTTTTACGTTGACATGATCGATGTAGGAAATATATGATTTGGGAGGTTGATCATTTTGGATCCACAACACAGGACCAATTGGTTGCCTTCCCTATATCTTGACCAATTTTCCAACAGCTGAAAGGGACAACTTTGGTTGCGCAAAGCCCTATAATTATGTTGCTCAATATTTCAACTACAAGTTGAAGGAGGCCATAGTTCAGCTCAGGATTAGTCTTACTTTAGCTACAATTACACATGTCGACGTCTACTCTGCAAAGTACTCTCTATTCTGTGAACCAAACAAATATTGTAAGCGTTACGCGAAAATCACGTGCTTTAAAAATAGACGTTAAGAATTCTCAAGTTTATAATTTTGGTTGGAAATATATATGCATGATTTGAGCTTCCACTTGTTGCTTGTTGTGGGTATGGAGGGAAGTACAACTATAGCACTAGTGTTGGGTGTGGAGGAACAATCACAGTGAATGGAAGCCAAATATTCGTGGGTTCATGTGAACGCTTATCAGTCAGAGTAAATTGGGATGGAGGTCACTATACCAAGACTGCTAATAAGTTTGTTTTCAACCAAATTTCAACCGTAGCCTTTTCAGATCCACCTATACCCTTGACAATGGCATGTCATCGTGTTTAGGAAAATGCCCCCACTCAAAAATAAATAAAATAAAATGCCCTTGCATGTGGCATCATATTTAAAAGATTGATATTAAATATTATCAATATAAATTATTTAGTTATTATATATATTAATGTCTAATAATTGTAAACCTAGCGCAAGCTGTAATACTCATTTCAAGATTATTAAAATGGAAAATGCTTAGGTATTATAATTTTTTTATAACCTTACATGATCGTATTTTAATGGCAAAAAAAGCTAAGAACCAAAATTTGATAGAGAAATCTAATTGCTTATTGTTCTGGAAATAACTATTCGAATCATGGAGATGGTCATATGGGATAGAATCATAGAATGGACCACTATGAATGTCGGATTCGGATTTGTGGTGATACGGTCCTAAATGCCTCACATGACTTAATAATACTAACTCATAAACATAAATTAATCCAACTCTTACTATACTAATTCCAACTCTCTTGACTCTCTTGGCGAGTCCCTACTAGGTCCCGATCAGATTCCGATGATGTCCCGACTAGGTCCCGAGTAGGTGCCAATCAGGTCCTAACCGGGTTCGGGTTGAGACCCTGTGAAGTCCTAGCGTGGTCCTGACAATGTCACAACTAGATCTATCAATTTGAGAATGAGATGCTCAAACTCGAAAAATGGTTTATAGTTTTAAAAAATAAAAATCATTTTTCAGAAATTAAAGAAGCTTTTTCAGTCAAACCAAAAATATTTTTGGTTAACTATTATTTTCTGTTGCACTAAACACTTGAAAAATACGAAAAACATTACTTTTCAAAAAATCATTTTAGGCCGAAAGATACAGAGATTATGTTACTTATTTAACAAAAATAACGCATTCCAAATTCAAATTTTAAATAAAAACTAGAAACAGTATGGAATGCCAACAGAATTGACAAGATAACGTTTGTTTTCCTTGCATTCTCGGAAAGTCTTTAATTGCGGTGATTCGGTGACAGAGACTTGGATTCCTCAAGGTAAATTAATATTAGGTGTGTCATTCTTGGTCTTATTATTGATTTTTTTTTTATTAAAAAACTTGGTGTGGGTTAATTTATTAATGTTGAGCTCTGTTTATAAAAATTGAGATTGTTTTTTTTTATTTTTTTATTTTCATGTTTACTTTTAATAATCTTGAAACCACCCACCATCAGGAGCCGGGTTACTCCTGAAGGCTCCACTGGTGGGAGCCGAGCCACCCCAAAGGCATCAGGAGCTTACCACCCCTGGAGCCTGGCCAGGAGCCGGCCACCGGTGCCCAGTGGGAGGGAGTTCCTGGGCCCACCCCATCCTGCTGGGCCAGGGAGCCCCACCCCCATCCTACCAAAGGGTATGGCTGAAATGCCATGGGTGGCTCACACCGGGCCAAATTTTTTCCTTTTTCCCTTTTTTTTTTTTTTTTTTAATTTTTTAAAAAGAAAACATTTTAAAAAAAATTTTAAAAAAAAATATATAAAAAAAATTAATATATGTGCCACGTGTCGACGTCTAATTGGTCCACGTGTCAGTCCGTACGGTCAACTAACAGATGGACTAATTTGGTCACCTATCAAAACCACAGGAACCTCCTGTGATAAAAATGAAACCACA
>NC_081541.1:4956346-4958799 GCF_901000735.1 Corylus avellana
GAGCCACCCCCCTTTTTTTTTCCTTTCCTTCTTTTTTTTTTCTTTTAAAAAAAAATACATTTTTTTTTTAAATTTTAAAAAAATTAAATCGGTGCCACGTGTCAACATCTGATTGGTCCACGTGAAATTCCGTTAGTCAACTAACGGATAGACTAACTTGGTCATTTATCAAAACCACAGGGACCTCCTGTGATAAAAATGAAACCCCAAGGGGGTAAAAATAAAGTTGGCAAACCCCAGAGGAATATTAGGTATTTAACCCTTAGAAAAAATAAATTTAATTATTTAATCATGATTTTAGCAAAATCCAAGCACCTACCTGCAATCCATGCTCTTGTCCTCTTTGTAATTCAAATTTAGGGACTTCTAAGCATTTGTTTTTAGGCTTATTGCGTTTACCTAAAAAGACCTTATATCATTTAAAAAGAACATGCTCTGTATAAACAAATCTTTTTTCACACACCCATGCAATGTGGGACGCTACTGACTCCATCTTGCAATCCCCTTCCCTTGTTTCCTTTATTGCTCAGAAAAATAAAAAGTAATAATAACACCTACCTAAAAGCATGGTCATTACAACTTTTTCTTCAAATTTTAATGGAGTACTATTAGAGATATTATAGCTTTTATGGTAGTCCTTGTGACGCTTACCACTTTAACCATTAAACAATTAAATTTATTTATCAAATTTTGTTCCTTAATTTTTTTCTCCATTAAGATATTGTCACATAAATTTGTAAAAAAATTATAGTACTCCAAGCATTTTCTATATTAATAATCTTGGAACGTGTATTAATATAGCGTTTGCTTGGTTTACAATTATTACACATCAATATATATAATGATAAAACACTTTAAATTGACAAGATTTAACATGAATCTTTCAAATATATGCCATATACAAGGGCATTTTATTAAACACGATGACATGCCATTTTCAAGGGTATGGGTGGATCTGAAAAGGCTCCAGTTGAAATTTGGTCGAAAACAAACTTATTTGCAGCCTCGGTGTAGTGAAATCCATCCCAATTTACTCTAACTGAGGGGTGTTCACATGAACCCACGAATATTTGGCTTCCATTTACTGTAATTGTTCCTCCACACCTAACACTATTGCTATAGTTGTACTTCCCTCCATACCCACAACAAGCAACAAGCGGAAGCTCAAATCCTGCATTTTTTCAACCAAAATTATACACTTGAAAATTCTTACGTGCATTAACGTTTATTTTTAGAGCATGTGATTCTCACATAACGCTTACCATGTTTGTTTGATTCGCTAAATAGAGAATACTTGGCAGAGTAGATGTCTACATGTGTAATTGCAGCTAAAGGAAGATCAATCCTGAGCTGAACTATGGCCTCCTTCAACTTGTAGTTGAAATATTGAGCCACATCATTATAGGGCTTTGCGCAACCATGGCTGTCCCTTTGAGCTGATAGAAAATTGGTCAAAATATAGGGAAGGCAACCAAGTGGTCCTGTGTTGTGGATCCAAAATGATCTAGCTCCCACATCATATATTGCCTATGTCATCATAAAACAAACCCAGTTACCTCATTTAAAATATTATTTCTTAATTAAGCCTTAAAAAGTAAATATATTTCCTAGCTAGGAGTAATAGGTCAGGATTTTCGGCTTGAATTCTAAAAAATTCGAACAGAAAATGAAAGAGAAGGTAAGGGTCCAAGAGTGCCCGAGTAGGTTAGCCCCACACCCTATGAAACCTCAGGGCCTACTCGAACACCCGAGAACCCGCATTCCTGATCTCTTTCTTCCCCTGCCTGAATTCTTTGCAAATCGGACAGGGAAATGATCATGAGTAATAGGGGTAGCCCAAGGCAACCCATTATGAATGATTGATCATAGTCTTAATTTACCTTAACATTAGTAGAGAAGTTGTTGACTATGTCGGGGACAGAAGCATTGACTTCCTCTATAGTCATGTTACTAAAGGATCCTCCACCAATATCATTCTGACCGATATCAAATGTGTATAAAGCTTTTGGAAAATAATCCTTCTCGGGCATTAAATTTGCATATATTCCTCCTGCAAGAAAAATAAAGGCCATGCTTAATGCAGAAAGGTAATTGATCATAATATAGATGTTTAACATAGTAAAATACAGGTGAAATAAGGGTGTAATATATAATATTATTCAAACAGATATAGAACCAGCGAAAATTCCTTCAATCTAGTATGGAGAAAAATTTCGTCTTAAATATTATTACAAAAAAGTGGGGGCAAGGGTATAACTAATTTACCTTTTTCCCTTATAGTTTGTGATCTGGATTTGAACTGCACAAATTGTGAGTATTGAATGTTGAGATAAAAGGGACTAAATCCACCTCCGGGTATAATTTGTGATGGCAATCTGATTGTGGAGGAGGTTGTGGCAAAATTTGCTCCATGCTTAAAATTGGTCCCCAAAGAATCAAGATATGCACTCAGA
>NC_081541.1:4958899-5050758 GCF_901000735.1 Corylus avellana
TTTTTAAAAAAAAAAAATTAAATAGGTGCCACGTGTCAACATCTGATTGGGAGATGGAGTTTGTAGCGTCCCACATCGCTTGGGAGTAAAAAAAAAAATGTGTTTATATAGAGCATACTCTTTTTAAATGATATGAGCTTTTTTGAGGTAAACTCAATAACAAAATTGTGCAGGATAAGGCCCATTGCTACCAGTGTAATGGGCACTCACTCAGATTGTCTCCAAATGATCCTAACCACAATCTCAGCCCAAAAACAAATGCTTAGAAGTCCCTAAATTTGAATTACAAAGAGGACAAGAGCATGGATTGCAAGTAGGTGCTTGGATTTGTTAAAATCATGGTTAAATAATTAAATTTATTTTTTTAATCAATTTCCGTTTATAAGACAATTGGGCCTTAATGGGTAATGGACATGTATAGGGTTTTTAATTTGGAGGTGATTGATGTGATATAAAGTAGATAGAAGTTTTGAATTTTTTGTATGAATTTTTTTTTTTTTTTTTGTTTAAATAGCAATAAAAATTTATTAATATGGTATAAAAAATAAAAATGTTGAAAAATTATTTATTTTATTTTATTTTTTTAAAATGAGATTTGTAGACCTTTGCCAAACATGGCCTCAAATATTTTAGAAGGCCCTTGAGATGAAAGAAAAATCCTCAGATACAACAATTTTTTTCTTATTGGAGACTGTTGCAGGGATTTTAACAGGATCCTTTGGGTCAAAAAACTAATCAAGTACAATCTTTTCCACTGTGCTTGTGGGACACTGTTGCAATCTTTTCCACATGACATGATTTCAACCCAATAAAAGCAATGGCAAAAAAAAAAAAAAAAAAAATTTCACATAATCTCTCAAACTACCATTCAATTGATAATGTCCTTCTCAAACTACCAAAAATTGTCAATGTTCCCCCAATAATGAAATTACCCTTAGTAAAATTAAAAAAAAAAAACTAAAAACTTCTAGAAAAAACCTAAAACTAACAAAAAAAAAAAAAAATCCAAACGTTGGCCAATTTTTATTTTATTTTTAAATCAATTTTATAAGAAAAAAATTAAATAAATTTCGATTTTTTTTTTATATAAAAATTGAAAATTTTCGTTTTTTTATTTTTTATTTTTGTTTTATAATTTTATTTAAATAAAAATTTACGTTTAAAAAAATAAAATTTTCGTTTAATAAAATGAAATTTTTTTTGTTTTTTAAAACTAAATAAAAAAATAGTTTTTTTTTTTAATAAAAATTTCCGTTTAAAAAAAATTGTTTTTTTTTCAAATATTATTTTTAAATTAAAATTTTTCGTTTTTATAAAAAATCAATTTTTTTTTTGAATTTATAGGGGTATTGTTGTCTTATTGAGAAATCTATATGGGCATTTTTGTCTTATTGCTAGCCTTGAGGGAACATTGTCAATGTTTTGGTAGTTTGGAGAGGACATTATCACAATTGAAAGTTTGGGAGCATTATATGATAGTTATGCGATAAAAATGCAATTGTTGTCATTACTCTTTTTAAAAATGCTTAATAACACATGTAAGAATCACATAAATTTTGAACGCATTAATTTAATAAATTAGATAAGAAAATTTTGGAGAAAAACTTTATCCATTTAGTTGTTGAGGGTTGTTATATATAAACATGTATATTATCAACTACCTTTCCGCATTAAGCATGTCCTTTGTTTTTCTGGCTGGATGAATATATGCAAATTTAATGCCCGAGAGTGAATATTTTCCAAAAGCTTTATACACATTCGATATCGGCCAAAATGTTCTTAGTGAAGGATTCTTTAGTAACATGACTATAGAGGAAGTCAATGCTTCTGTCCCCGATATAGTCAACAAATTCTCTACTAATGTTAAGGTAAATTAAGACTATGATTAATCATTCATAATGGGCTGCCTTGGGGTACCCCTATTACCCATTGCCCTGTCCGATTTCCAAAGAATTCAGGCAGGGGAAGAAAGAGAGGAATGTGGGTTTTCGGGTGATCAACTAGGTCTTCAGGTTTATTGGGGTGTGGAACCGATCGACTTATTTGGCAGTACTTTTGGACCTTTACTTTTTCTCTCATTTTCTGTTTGAATTCAAACAGGAAATTCCGATCTATTACTCCTAGGAAAAATATTTACTTTTTAAGGCTTAATTAAACAAATATATATATATATATATATATATATATATATATATATATAAAATGAGGTAACTGGATTTTGTTTTACGTTGACATGATCGATGTAGGAAATATATGATTTGGGAGGTTGATCATTTTGGATCCACAACACAGGACCAATTGGTTGCCTTCCCTATATCTTGACCAATTTTCCAACAGCTGAAAGGGACAACTTTGGTTGCGCAAAGCCCTATAATTATGTTGCTCAATATTTCAACTACAAGTTGAAGGAGGCCATAGTTCAGCTCAGGATTAGTCTTACTTTAGCTACAATTACACATGTCGACGTCTACTCTGCAAAGTACTCTCTATTCTGTGAACCAAACAAATATTGTAAGCGTTACGCGAAAATCACGTGCTTTAAAAATAGACGTTAAGAATTCTCAAGTTTATAATTTTGGTTGGAAATATATATGCATGATTTGAGCTTCCACTTGTTGCTTGTTGTGGGTATGGAGGGAAGTACAACTATAGCACTAGTGTTGGGTGTGGAGGAACAATCACAGTGAATGGAAGCCAAATATTCGTGGGTTCATGTGAACGCTTATCAGTCAGAGTAAATTGGGATGGAGGTCACTATACCAAGACTGCTAATAAGTTTGTTTTCAACCAAATTTCAACCGTAGCCTTTTCAGATCCACCTATACCCTTGACAATGGCATGTCATCGTGTTTAGGAAAATGCCCCCACTCAAAAATAAATAAAATAAAATGCCCTTGCATGTGGCATCATATTTAAAAGATTGATATTAAATATTATCAATATAAATTGTTTAGTTATTATATATATTAATGTCTAATAATTGTAAACCTAGCGCAAGCTGTAATACTCATTTCAAGATTATTAAAATGGAAAATGCTTAGGTATTATAATTTTTTTATAACCTTACATGATAGTATTTTAATGGCAAAAAAAGCTAAGAACCAAAATTTGATAGAGAAATCTAATTGCTTATTGTTCTGAAAATAACTATTCGAATCATGGAGATGGTCATATGGGATAGAATCATAGAATGGACCACTGTGAATGTCGGATTCGGATTTATGGTGATACGGTCCTAAATGCCTCACATGACTTAATAATACTAACTCATAAACATAAATTAATCCAACTCTTACTATACTAATTCCAACTCTCTTGACTCTCTTGGCGAGTCCCTACTAGGTCCCAATCAGATTCTGATGATGTCTTGACTAGGTCCCGAGTAGGTGCCAATCAGGTCCTAACCGGGTTCGGGTTGAGACCCTGTGAAGTCCTAGCGGGGTCCTGACAATGTCACAACTAGATCTATCAATTTGGGAATGAGATGCTCAAACTCGAAAAATGGTTTATAGTTTTAAAAAATAAAAATCATTTTTCAGAAATTAAATAAGCTTTTTCAGTCAAACCAAAAATATTTTTGGTTAACTATTATTTTCTGTTGCACTAAACACTTGAAAAATACGAAAAACATTATTTTTCAAAAAATCATTTTAGGCCGAAAGATACAGAGATTATGTTACTTATTTAACAAAAATAACGCATTCCAAATTCAAATTTTAAATAAAAACTAGAAACAGTATGGAATGCCAACAGAATTGACAAGATAACGTTTGTTTTCCTTGCATTCTCGGAAAGTCTTTAATTGCGGTGATTCGGTGACAGAGACTTGGATTCCTCAAGGTAAATTAATATTAGGTGTGTCATTCTTGGTCTTATTATTGATTTTTTTTTTTATTAAAAAAATTGGTGTGGGTTAATTTATTAATGTTGAGCTCTGTTTATAAAAATTGAGATTGTTTTTTTTTTTTTTTTTTAATTTTCATGTTTACTTTTTTATTTTCCTTCCTTTTCCTGTTGAATTGTTTTTTTTAAAAAAAATTAAATAATAATGCATGAAAAAAAGAAAAAAAAAGTAAAATCTACATACCCCTCTCAAATTACCACCCAATTGACAATGTCCCCCCAAACTTTCAATTACGACAATGTACTCCCTAAACTACCAAAACATTGTCAATGTCCCCCTCATTGACGAAACTACCCTTAGTAAAATTTTTTTAAAAAAATGCTAAAATTTATGGAAAAACCTAAAATAAAAATAAATAAAAATCTTTTTATTAGAAAAAAATTAAAAAATTTTGATTTTTTTTTTTTTTATAAAAATTGAAAATTTTTTGTTTGTTTTTTTGTTTTCTTAAAAAAATGTTTTCTTTTATAATTTTTAAATAAAAATTTCCGCTTAAAAAAAAATTAAAATATTTTCGTTTCAAAAAATAAAATTTTCATTTTTTAAAACATATTTTTTAAAAATATAAAAAAAATAAAAAAATGATTTTTTTAAATAAAAATTTCTGTTTAAAAAAAATCGTTTAAAAATTAAAATAATTTTTTTACAAAAATTAAAATTTTCGTTTTATTTTTTATTTTTTAATTTTAGGGGTATTTTTTTTCATATTGATAAATATATAAGGGCATTTTAATCTTTTTGCTAGCTTTGGGGTGGACATTGACAATGTTTTGGTAGTTTGAGGGGTAGATTGTCGCAATTGAAAGTTTGGGAGGGACATTGTCAATTAGGTGGTAGTTTGAGGAGGGTATGTAGACTTTACCAAAAAAAAAAAAAGTGCTTAACCCGGGTTATAGGACACAGTACTCTCCCCTTTTCTTACGGTCAGAAACATTGAATCTTGAACAGATAATTTCACAATTTCATCCCATTCCTTTCTTTTAATTTGAAAATTCTATTCACTTGAATTTGTGGACGAATATTATTCCAGATTTTGTTCATCCTTAGTTTTGTTAAATTATCAATTATTCCAAAAGTTTAAGTTGATAGAAAGAAATAAATTTAATTACTTGATCATTACTTTAACACTCTTCATGTGTGAGCTCAAATTTCATTTTAATAGGTAATGCCTAACACGTGAAATATTTAATTTAAATAGGGGTCATTTGACAGAGTCAATATTCAAACTTATGATTTTTGCCCTTGTTGGTGTATGACTTGAATGTGGCCCATCCGTTGGACTACTTATCCTAGTAGGAGAAGTAGCCGACTTATTTCTCCTCCTCCAATAGGTTTTGTTTTATGCTTTTACTTCTCAATCAAGGAGAAGTTGTTTGGTCGGCTATACACCTTATATAAGGAGCAGGCTGCCACATAGTGAAAGCGGGAGAAAAATTAGAAGCCACACATTTCATTATGATTTTCTCACTTTGTTGTGCCTTATGGAACTTAGAGAAGAAGAGAGTTTTAATTACGACTACGATTAATCATTCATAATGGGATAGCCATATTACTCATTTCCCTGTCCAATTTCCAAAGAATTCAGGCTGGGAAAGAAAGAGAGGAATGCGGGTTCTCGGGTGTTTGAGTAGGTCTTCAGGTTTCTTGGGGTGTGGGACGGACCTACTCGGACAGTAATCTTGGAACTTTACCTTCTCTCTCATTTTCTGTTTGAATTTTCTAGAATTGAACCTGAAAATCCCGACCTATTACTCCTAGGACAAATATTTACTTTTTAAGGCTTAATTAAGAAATAATATTTAAAATGAGGTAACTGGGTTTTGTTTTATGATGATGTAGGCAATATATGATTTGGGAGGTAGATCATTTTGGATCCACAACATAAGACCAATTGGTTGCCTTCCCTATATCTTGACCAATTTTCCAACAGCTCAAAGAGACAACTATGGTTGCGCAAAGCCCTATAATGATGTAGCTCAATATTTCAACTACAATTAGTTGAAGGAGGCCATAGTTCAGCTCACAATCAATCTTTCTTTAGCTGCAATTACACATGTAGACGTCTACTCTGCCAAGTACTCTCTATTCCGTGAACCAAACAAACATGGTAAGCGTTACGTGAGAATCACGTGCTCTAAAAATAGACGTTAATGCACGTAAGAATTCTCTACGTCTATAATTTTGGTTGGAAATATGCAGGACTTGAGCTTCCACTTGTTGCTTGTTGTGGGTATGGAGGGAAGTACAACTATAGCACTAGTGTTGGGTTTGGAGGAACAATTACAGTGAATGGAAGCCAAATATTCGTGGGTTCATGTGAACACCCCTCAGTTAGAGTAAATTAGGATGGAATTCACTATACCGAGATGGTTAACAAGTTTGTTTTTGACCAAATTTCAACCGGAGTGTTTTCAGATCCACCCATACCCTTGACAATGGCATGTCATCGTGTTTAGTAAAATGCCCCCACTCAAAAATAAATAAAATAAAATGCCCTTGCATGTTGCATCATATTTGAAAGATTGATATTAAATATTATCAATATAAAGTGTTTAGTTATTATGTATTAATGTCTAATAATTGTAAATCTAGCGCAAGCTGTAATACTCATTTCAAGATTATTAAAATGGAAAATGCTTAGGGTATTATAAATTTTTTATAAACTTACGTGAAAGAATCTTTTTTTTTTTTTTTTTTCTTAAAAAAAATATGGAACTTATATTGATGAAATTTCACGAACATAAAGGTCTTACATTACTAAGCATACAGCTCTGAAAAATTATAGCCAAAAGCTATGAAAGTTACAAAGTCATAAAAATGACTTTAAGCTTTCACTTTCCCTTAAATGACTTTAACCCATTTAAGGGAACAAATTTAGTTCACGCAGACTATATCTAGGACATGGATAGCCCAAATACAAAAACAAAAATAAAAAATAACTAGATACTAAAAATTCGACTGTGAGAGTTAAGCTCCTACACCGATTTACTTCATCTTCAACTCGAAGGCCCGGACAACAAATCCATCCTCATCCTGAAGGCCAGAACAAAAAAAAAACAAAAACAAAAACAAAAACCCACAAGCAGCGGAGGAGCACGGCATCGTAGATATCCCTTTGGAAGACACATTGGCTGAAAAAGACGATCAGATCGATGGTTGAAGAGACTAGATCTAGATCTAGATCTAAAGCAACTCGCAAGAAATGGAGACCAGAGGAGCCTACAGAAAAGACACCGAGCTTGGTATCTTAATGGTGAAACAAGTTAAGAATCAAAATTTGATAAGCTCACAAATTCTTGATCATTACGGTAACACTTCACTTCACGTGTGGGCTCAAACTTCTTTTTAATAGGTGAAACCCAACACGTGAAATATTTAATTTAAATGGGGAGTCATTTGACAGAGTCAATGTTAGAATTTATGGCCTTTGCCCTGATACCATGTTAAATTACCACTTATCCAAAATGCTTAAGTTAATAGAAAGAGATAAATTTAATCACTTAATCATTATTTTAACAAGTTTAAGTGGCAAAATTCTAATAATAAGCCAAGACAACTAATTGATCAAGCTTTGAAAGATAGCCATCAAAGACGAAGACTTAAAAAAAAAAAGATTCTGATCCATATATAAGATGTAGAAACCGACATGAATATTGACCCAAGTAAGTTATTTTGTAAAGGCCATACGAATTACAACACCTTTTACTATAATTCTCTTACAAATTTGATGTGAGTGTGAGTTAAGCTCTTCTTATAGACAGGTGAAGGATGAAGGGTGAAAATGCTTAATAATTTTCCGACATCATATTTGTCGATAAAAGCTGCAATAATTCTAACAATACTTTTCAAGAATTTAAACTAGTCAAATTGTGGAACATTTTTTCCTCGTAAGCTTAATTATCACTACATCTTAAAGATGAATGGGAAATTAAGCAACCTTTGACAACAAACAATCTTTCTAGATATATGCTCTTGTATATATATGATAAGATGTCCAGCTTTCCTTCCATTCCAAACATCAAGCTCCCTTCTTGGTTTCCTTTCCATTTGCATCTCTCGCTTTGTTTCTCCAAATATGGAGTCTCCTATCATTCTCAACTACTTCACAAGCTCCCTCTCTTGCTTTTGCATGATTTTATTGTATGCTTCGACACTGAACCCTGTGTTTGCTCTGGAAAATTGTACCTTTCCGGCAATCTTCAACTTTGGAGACTCAAATTCTGATACCGGTGGATTAGCTGCTGCCTTAATAACACCGACACCCCCATATGGGGAGACCTTTTTTCACATGCCTGCTGGAAGGTTCTCAGATGGCCGGCTCATTATCGATTTCATGGGTATGTTATATGTATAACCTTGACTGTTAGTCTGTTACCACACACACACACACACACACACACACACACATATATATATATAGACTACTTTCCTCATTAATGGTAGAAACTGAAGGCTGGTTTTTGGTCTGTAAAATATTGCAGAAATAGAACACAGTAGATAGATTGAATTAGTAGGCCCATCAGATACACTCATTTTCTATCTCATTGATACTTAGCCATTTGTCCTTCATATAAACATGAATACATGATTGGAAAAGCATAATATCCAGGTCAGCATATTCACGGGCTATCCTGCTGAAAACTGTCTAAGAGCAGTAACCCCAGAAGAAAACAAAAAACCATTAGGATCCATGGGGTACCAAACTCCAAACCCATTGCTTTTTTCCACTTCTTGTCAAATCCAAACCTTATATATATATATATATATCCCTTCTGGGTAGGAAAGAGCCTTGTCAAGGGTTTCTTCATGTTTTTCCTTTGTGCGGCTGATGAAAAAAGAGTGAAGCTGTAGCTTAATTAGTAGAAATGACAAAAAAAAAAAAAAAAAAAAAAAAAGGGGTTTGATTGTTAAAAACTTTTTCTAATTACCTGCTTTCTCTTTTTAAAATAAAAAATTAATAAACTACTTACAATACAAAATATTTAAAACTGTTTTTACTTTTATGCCAAATCAAAACACTTTTTCGTTTTTAAAAAGTAAAACACATTAAACTGAACCTCCCCTTCAAGTTTTATATATTGAGGTGAATTGTGTTGCTTTTTTTCTTCTGTCCATTATATTCTCTCTCATAGCTGCTAATTTCTACTAGATTTATGGGGTATGATAGATTAAGACTAACATTTAATCTTAGCCCTTCTTCAAGAGATTAACCTAGTAGCTGGTAGTGGTGTGCAGTCACAATTTTCTAGGGTTTGATAGTGAGATATGAACCTTCGTTATTTAAGGGCATAGGCCATGCTAAAATAACATTGGCCCATCTCTCTTGCCTGCTATTGAAGCAAGCACTGTCAAAAGGGACAAATCTTGCAGTCTAGACGTATTGTCTCATCCTTCACATCACTTGGCCTACCCTCTTAATTTATTGTGGCCTCAAATTAATTCCTTTTTTTTTTTTTTCATTTTTGGATGAATAATTCCCATTTCCTTACATTATTAAATTATACCTTTCGACCTTGATTGTGTGGTTACAGCAAAGAGTGTTGGTCTCCCGTATCTGAGTGCATATCTTGATTCTTTGGGAACTAATTTTAAGCATGGAGCAAATTTTGCCACGAGCTCCTCCACAATCAGATTGCCATCACAAATTATACCCGGAGGTGGATTTAGTCCCTTTTATCTCAACATTCAATACTCACAATTTGTGCAGTTCAAATCCAGATCACAAACTATAAGGGAAAAAGGTAAATTAGTTATACCCTTGCCCCCACTTTTTTGTAATAATATTTAAGACGAAATTTTTCTCCATACTAGATTGAAGGAATTTTCGCTGGTTCTATATCTGTTTGAATAATATTATATATTACACCCTTATTTCACCTGTATTTTACTATGTTAAACATCTATATTATGATCAATTACCTTTCTGCATTAAGCATGGCCTTTATTTTTCTTGCAGGAGGAATATATGCAAATTTAATGCCCGAGAAGGATTATTTTCCAAAAGCTTTATACACATTCGATATCGGTCAGAATGATATTGGTGGAGGATCCTTTAGTAACATGACTCTAGAGGAAGTCAATGCTTCTGTCCCCGATATAGTCAACAACTTCTCTACTAATGTTAAGGTAAATTAAGACTATGATCAATCATTCATAATGGGCTGCCTTGGGCTACCCCTATTACTCATGATCATTTCCCTGTCCGATTTGCAAAGAATTCAGGCAGGGGAAGAAAGAGATCAGGAATGCGGGTTCTCGGGTGTTCGAGTAGGCCCTGAGGTTTCATAGGGTGTGGGGCTAACCTACTCAGGCACTCTTGGACCCTTACCTTCTCTTTTATTTTCTGTTCGAATTTTTTAGAATTCAAGCCGAAAAATCCTGACCTATTACTCCTAGCTAGGAAATATATTTACTTTTTAAGGCTTAATTAAGAAATAATATTTTAAATGAGGTAACTGGGTTTGTTTTATGATGACATAGGCAATATATGATGTGGGAGCTAGATCATTTTGGATCCACAACACAGGACCACTTGGTTGCCTTCCCTATATTTTGACCAATTTTCTATCAGCTCAAAGGGACAGCCATGGTTGCGCTAAGCCCTATAATGATGTGGCTCAATATTTCAACTACAAGTTGAAGGAGGCCATAGTTCAGCTCAGGATTGATCTTCCTTTAGCTGCAATTACACATGTAGACATCTACTCTGCCAAGTATTCTCTATTTAGCGAATCAAACAAACATGGTAAGCGTTATGTGAGAATCATATGCTCTAAAAATAAACGTTAATGCATGTAAGAATTTTCAAGTGTATAATTTTGGTTGAAAAAATGCAGGATTTGAGTTTCCGCTTGTTGCTTGTTGTGGGTATGGAGGGAAGTACAACTATAGCAATAGTGTTAGGTGTGGAGGAACAATTACAGTAAATGGAAGCCAAATATTCGTGGGTTCATGTGAACACCCCTCAGTTAGAGTAAATTGGGATGGATTTCACTACACCGAGGCTGCAAATAAGTTTGTTTTCAACCAAATTTCAACTGGAGCCTTTTCAGATCCACCCATACCCTTGAAAATGGCATGTCATCGTGTTTAATAAAATGCCCTTGTATATGGCATATATTTGATAGATTCATGTTAAATCTTGTCAATTTAAAGTGTTTTATCATTATATATATTAATGTGTAATAATTGTAAACCAAGCAAACGTTATGTTAATACTCGTTCCAAGATTATTAATATAGAAAATGCTTGGAGTACTACAATTTTTTTACAAATTTACGTGACAATATCTTAATGGGGGAAAAAAATTAAGGAACAAAATTTGATAAATAAATTTAATTGTTTAATGGTTGAAGTGGTAATTGTCACAAGGATTACCATAAAAGCTATAATATCTCTAATAGTACTCCATTAAAATTTGAAGGAAAAGTTGTATTGACCATGCTTTTAGGTAGGTGTTATAATTATTATTTTTTATTTTTCTGAGCAATAAAGGAAACAAGGGAAGGGGATTGCAAGATGGAGTCTGTAGCGTCCCACATCGCTTGGGTACATGTGGAAAAAAAGATTTGTTTATATAGAGCATGTTCTTTTTAAATGATATAAGGACTTTTGAAGTGAACTCAATAAGCCCAAAAACAAATGCTTAGTAGTCCCTAAATTTGAATTACAAAGAGGACAAGAGCATGGATTGCAGGTAGGTGCTTGGATTTTGCTAAAATCATAATTAAATAATTAAATTTATTTTTTCTAATCAATTTCGGTTTATAAGACAATTGGGCCTTGTTGGGTAATGGACATGTATATGGTTTTTGATTTGGAGGTGATTGATGTGATATAAAGTAGATAGAAGTTTTAAATTTTTTGTATGAAAAAATTTTGTTTTATAGTGAGTTTTTTTTGTTTAAATAACAATAAAAATGTATTAATATGGTATAAAAAACAAAAATGTTGAAAAATTATTATTATTATTTTTTAAAAAAATGAGATTTGTAAGCCTTTGCCAAACAAGGCCTCAAATATTGTAACATGCCCTTGAGATGAAAGAAAAATCATCGGGATAATTACCTTTTGTTTCCATGAACTACAGTACCTTGGCACTTTCTCCCCATAAACTATCAACTATGACACATGTCCCCATCAAACTACTATCTTATGATAAAAAGCTCCATTCCGTCAGTTAAAATGGTTAAAATTGACCGTCAACGATTATGTGCAAGTCATGTGTCATTTTAAATTTTTTTCTTTCACTTTTGCCCTTACTTCAAACATAAAAAGTTAATATGTTTAGAGGGTATAAGCGTCATTTTTTTGGTTTGAAGTGAGGCAAAAATGGAAGAAAAAAATTTAAAATGACACATGACTTGCACATGACCGTTAACAGTCAATTTTAACCCATTTGACTAACGGAATGAGATTTTTTGTCATAAAATAATAGTTTAATTGGATCAAGTGTCATAATTAGTAGTTCATGAGGCAAAAGGTGATTACTCCAAAATCCTCTTATACAACAATTTTTTTCCAATTTTTTTTCTTATTGGAGACTGTTGCAGGGATTTTAACAGGATCCTTTGGGTCAAAAAACTCATCAAGTACAATCTTTTCCGCTGTGCTTGTGGGACTCTGTTGCAATCTTTTCCACATGGCATGATTTCAACCCAATAAAAGCAATGGCTTCTTTTCTTTCGTTTTCTTTTTCTTAAAATAAAAATATTAACAAACTAACTAATATTTTCTTAAACAAAATTCATATTTATATTACACTAGAACACTCTTTCAAACTAAAAAAAAAAAAAAAAAGTTGGAAAATCGAAGACAGAAAAGAGTAACAGCTTTAAGGTGTTGGCAGGCTGGCAACCAAACAGAAGATAGGAAATTGGGCGTAGAGATAAACAGAGAACTCATGTCATGTGGGCTGTCTCACTTGAAAAGAAACCAAGGGGAAGGAGATGATAAAACGAAAACAAAAAAAAAAATCCCAATTAATTCTCCAGTGCTATTGTATATCAATGCTATATAGTTAGGGTCCATTTTTTTTTTTTAGATTAATACCAAAAATGGTGAATCATCATGCTATGAATTCATATCGATGCAATAATTTTTATTGGGACCAGTTATTTAAATGAACGGCCCACAACGCGACAATATATATATATATATATAGAGTGTGTGTGTGTGTGTAAGGGCGTGTGTGGCGATGGAACAAAATACTTCAGAAAAGGAAATCCATTGGACAGGAAGTTCACCCCCCCGGCTTTATGAGGTGTGACAAAAGAACGTGGCTCTAAAAAAGTTTGTGTTGACTCAGGCTTCTCAAACAAGTTTGTTTATCTTTGGACCAAAGCAACTAAAGCAGCTGCCCTATATTGTTCTGACCAAGTTCAGCTCATGTTTGGTGGACGAGACTTGAGAGCTAGGGTTGCTGGGTCCTTTCCCACACTACTCTTTCCTATCCTACTTTGTAATAACTATTTCATTTTTACGGGTTTATTCTGTGTCTTAACTTTGTGCGTTCCACGCATGACAAAGACCCTAGCGTTAAAATTATGCATTAAATCTTGAATATAAATGAAGATGGAAACAAGCAACCACCTTTTCAACTACATGTTTCATTAATCCTTTGGATATATATATATATTAAAAAAAAGAAGATATAATTGGTCTACATATACATTCTATAGCTCGGGGGTTAGTTATGTATTTTGTTATCATTACATTAGCAGTTATCTTAAAAGTTTAAGTTGAATGAAAAAATATATATATTATGTGGACTTAAATTCTCATTTAACAAGTGAGATCTAACACGTCAAATATTTTAATTGAAATAAAAAATAAATTGAATTAGGATTTGAATTTAGGATCTCTATAATAAATCATCACTTATTTTAAAAGTTTAATTAAACTAATAGAAGATGACAAATATTTAATTTATATTCTAACAATGATTACATAATCTTGTGTTCAATTCAATATTCTATTATAAGCTCGTCCATACTTTGCATCATTGTACTTTCTATTTATCTTTTTGATCAACAATGTCAATGAGTGTTTTAAAGCTTAAGCGACTATTTTAATTGAAATTTCAGATAAATTATAGTGATTAAGGTTTGAACTGAAGATTTCGGCTCTAATATCATGTTAAACACCACATTTTTCCAAAGCCTTAAACTAATAAATTTGAATCATTTAATTAATACTTTATCGGTTTAACATAATCATAACCCTCTCCCACCCCTCCTCCTCCTCCTCCTCCCCCCAAAAAAAAAATATATATATATATAATTCGTGCTAGTATGAAACAAAATGGAGCAGCCGGTTGGCCGACCTTCTAGATCTAGTTGTAGAGTAGAGTTGTTGATGAAGGTGGGGGGGTAAGGATTGATGCATGTCCTGTCATTTTCGTCCACTCCATATGAAGCTTTTTCAACATCCATTGGGGTCCTATGGGAAATGAATATGGTCCCATGGCTGTAGGTAGAGGCTAGAGGCTAGAGCTAACACTTGGGACAAATTGCCCCACTCAAGGGCACTACTACAAACAACTTCTGCCTAATTCCACCATTCTGCACATGCAGCCCATATGGTAGCTAGAATAGTACTAGAATATTCCGCTTCATCATCACCATTTTTTAATCCCTCAAACATGTCTTTTATATATATGAAATCTAAAGCAACCTCCATTTTTGAGTGTTCTCAGAGAAGGAATAACAGATTCTCCCACCAAGACAACTATAAGACAAGTCCTACAACTGTGCATATGGGCCCTCGTGCTCCATTGCTTCCCACCATGTTACACCTAACATGATGTTTTCTTTTGAAAATTAGAAGCCTAGAAATGGATTTTTTTTTAAAAAAAAAAATTTTAAATGAAATTCGGGTAAGAAACGAGAAAGTAAGAGAAACATTGAGACCGCTAGACCCTTTCTCATTCTCTATATATATATATATATCCGAATTCTTTCAAATTCGGGTCGTTTTTATTAGACATGTATGTATGTATATATCACAAATGGGAAATCGGATCACATTTCAACATATGTTTTACAGTCTGTAATGTTGATAAAAAAAAAAAAATAGAAAAGAGAAAACAGGAAAGTTGAAGAAAGCCCCAAAGATTTGAAAGCAAAGAAAAAGAAAAAGGGACATTTTTGAGAGTGATAAAGTTATATTGACTTTACCACCATGCATCCCTGATCCCTATAATATAATACATTAAAGCTTTACATACTCTCACCAAATTTTGATATGATAGTGGAAAAGACTTTTGTGTCACTTTCTATACAACAACTTTATTCCGCGGTCTTCCTCTTTGTCAGAGTCCTTATCCACCACCCCTTCCTCACCTTCACACCCTCCACCTTGCTGCCGCACACATTGCCCTTGTTGGACCTCTTCCATCTGATGAGCTGGAACAGGTGCCCAATCCGCTTCCGCCACCTTAGAGAGACACGTGGTTTCCCATGTTCTATCACTGTCTTCGTCTCCTTGGCCTCCTTGCTGCTCAACCTCTCATAATTCTCTACACTACTATTTGTCTTCTTACACACTACTGTGTTCTTCTCCCACGATGCTACGCCGTTTTCTTCAAACTTTATTGATATAAACGAGTCTTCCAAGGCTAATTAAATTGGAACATTAATTTGTGAAAAATGGGTGCCAAAGAAACCCCCCCCAAAAAAAAAATCTCAATAATTCGTTATATATATATATAATTAACTGAAAAATTGTGTATATAGGCTACGGAGTAAAGACCTCATTTTCTTTGTTTTTTTCTCCTGAGCATGCATTTGCATATAGGGTAGCTAATGACTTGATTAGTGGAAATGACATCAAAGGGATACTCGAGATCCAAAGGGTCCCTCTTAGATCTCATTGTATATATATATATATATATGTGTGTGTGTGTGTGATCTAACAAAAGTAAATGTGAGTTTTTTTTTTATTATTATTACAACTATATATATATATGTTTGTTTAGAAGTGTCTAATGCCATAATCGATGGTATTGTTGTTGAAATATTAATTTAAATAATTAAATTTACTATTATCTATTGCCTAAATGGTATTTAACAACATTAATTCCAAGATTCAAATATAATATAAAAACCTTTTCCAACTAATTTTACATGATAAATATCACTGTTTTGTTCGGTCTCAAGCCAGTCTTGGCCGTAAATTAAAGAACACAATATGTCATGCAAATAAATAAATAAACACACACACATATATATATATATATATATATATATATATACTACACAAAAATAATTTCACACATAAAAAGATGTGATGTTAATTAGATTATCTTTTAATTAGATTATTTGGTAATTAATTATAGCAACGACAATAGGAGGAGTAGCGGCATTAATAGGGAATAATAATACAATATATATATATATATATATATATACCTTCTTGACTGGTGGAGGCATCGTGGTCGTGGTCGTGGTCGTGGTCGTGGAGGTCGTCGGAGTTGTCGGATTTCCAATGCCGGAATTCAAGACGACGGCTGAGAAAAGAACCGAGAGCAAAGATCTTGGGGAGAGTGATGGGCGGCTTCTTGTGTACGGAGCTTTGGGCTCTGCGGGTGCTGGCTCGGCCTGGCTTTGCGGCCAAGATTAGGAGCCTCTCATTCAAGCAGAAGGGGCAAACCCCTACAAGGGCTTGTTTGGGGTGGAAATAGCAGAAGGAGTTTTCTTCTCTGTACCCATTCATGTTATGGGTTTAGGAAAAAGAGAAGGAAAAAAAATGTGGATTTAAAGGGATGGAGGGAATAATTATTAAAGTTGTGGGAATTTTTTACATGGTGGAACTCATTTTATAGCTAGTGTGGAGAAAAGTAGTCCATAATCATGGCCCCACAAACATATTCAATCTCAATGGTAGTAACAGACATTTTCCTACTTTTAAGTCATTTCCACAATTCTAACTGCGTCTTTTCTTATCTTTTTAATTTTTATCTCCATGAATCATGATGAACTTACTTTTACTGAGCTTTCTCTATTGGCTCAATTCTCAAAATCATGACAATTGGCCTCCAATCTCAACAGTAAATGTATTAGTTAAGATGAATTTGGAGTTAATAAAAGGGGGAGGTGGGCTCCATTTGAGTACTGCTATATATCACTTTATTATTATTATTATTATTATTTTTTATAACGCAATCTTTCACAAAAAAAATTAATTTTTTGATAGGAAAACTACGTTGCAAAGGAGATGAGGAGGATTCTCCGTCGTTGGACATTCATATGCCCTTTTACATTAACTACCAACATTACTTGCAATACCGACAAATAATTACACCAGATTACGATCCACTTAATTAGAGGTATGAGCTTTAATTGTCTAGGAAAAAAGAAAGTTAATACTATCAACCGAGTTAACTTTTTAATTAGATATACATATTTAAGTTTGTATTGTAGTCATTGCCCTAGCTAGTAACCTTATAATGCTTTGTGCCTCTAAAAAATTAAGTTGACGAACCTAATCCTAACGAGTTAGGAGCGTTACATAATTGGTTCTACCAGGCCGCGGAGATGTGGGAGCGCAGAACCTTTGATATTTAGGAAGAGAAAGCAATTGATCAATTCATGGGGCTAAGGGGCTTTAGCTGATATCACAGTCAAGACATGAGCACCTCATAGCATGCAAAGTCGGTCCTGTTTAAAAACTTTTGTAAATGTTGATTGGGTTGTGGGGTTAGGTCAAACTTTTGGACTCCCACTTGAGATTATAGGGAGCATAAGAAAGGCTAAATGGAGTTTGCCTAAAGGCAGCTGAAGTGAGATAGTGGCTGCCTACGCAGACTGCTTGGCATGAATCTTGGAACTTTTCAAGGATGGGGGCTTTTTAAATTGTGTTGGGAAGCACATGTTGTGTTTTCTTATTACTAAATTTCAAAAATGCTAGCATTGTGCCGTACCTTTTCTCTAAGAAAAATTAACTTTGCAACAAAAACTAGCACTAGCTATATCTGTGTTATTACTTTAAAAGTGTTAGTGAGATTATAATTAGGCTCTTTAAAAATACTTATAAATCTCAATTTTACTTAGCAAGAAATTAATGTGAGACTAATTTTTTTTATCCTAGATATTTTGCATTCTTCAAATAAAAGTTTCAAAATCGAGCTCGGATATGAATTGGGTTTTACTAGATCATTAGCTCAGAAGTTGAGTGAATGAGTGCACAAAACGAAAATTATTCAAGTACAATTTGTGATTGTTGGAACAAGTGGCTCATATTCTACTACTGGCCCATTGGGTGTAATTAGATCATGTGGGCTTGGAGACAAATAAGTTGTGGAGGTATTTTGGAGTTTTCCAAAATATTTATAATTAGGGTTTTCCTATAAATATGTTATGTGGTAACCCTAAATCATTGAATAGTAAAATATAGTCGCACTCTCTCCTGTGGACGTAGACTCATTGTCAACACGTAAATTTGTTTCTCGCTTTCTCTTGATCTCTCTATTTTCAGTTTCATATTATTCATTATTGTTGTGCACGGTAACAACAGCGATCCTAATTTTACCAGCCCTAGTAAACCAGGAAATCACTCAAGATTGGAACAGTTTCTCAATAGTCCTCAGGCCCTCCTAATTAAACTCCCTTTTTACTTTTTTCTTTTGTCATTTGAAACCTCTTGCTTCACCCAAGGTTGTCACTAGTACACGCACTCAATCTCATGGACACAAATTATGTACGTGTGCTTGAGAGAGAGAGAGAGAGAGAGAGAGTAAAGAAGAATGGAAGGCAATTGGGGGGCCATGGGGAGCATAGGAGAAACATCTTTTGAAAAGGAAAAAAGCGAATGGCACATGGGTGAGGGCGTGGGGCTATTCCAATGGGGTTGGGTTTAGGTCGGGCTCACATCATGGACCAAAAGTTGGATGTGGGTCTCCTTCCTGCCACCTAATTCTGTAGTTTCCTCCAAATTCAAACTCCTCTTTTTTCCTTGTACCTTAATCTTGCTTTCTTTAAGCTTTTTTGAGTCCTGATTATGCCATTAAGTGCGGGAAAATGAAAAGAATTAATTAACTAATAGAGGGCTATTGACACCAGTTGGGGTCAATTGAAATGAATTCACTTGTTGGGAATGGGTACCACCATCTTGGCAGTTAGCAGATTATAATTTGCAACTAAAAGAACAAAAGAGAGAATTTTTATTTTTTTCTTTTCTTTTCTATTCAGTCAGGGGGAAGAGGGCTAGGAGGGAGGCTCTTTTTCACTCTCGATTTGAATGGAAGAAAGAATAAGAGACCAATTGAAAATGCTTTTAAATACAAGGTGAAAAGCAGTTCACTTAACTAAACAATATGCTTTAAAATCAACAATATGCGAAGATTTCATAGGATAGTCCGGATCGTTAGAATGGATAAACCTTCCAAGATTGGCTCTCCAGGAGCAAGGGGAAGAGAAGGAGAAGAAGAATTATGGGAGATTTGGTAACCAAGGGAACTCTCTCTCTCTCTCTCTCTCCCTCTTTCTCTGCAGCATAAACATATCAATAAATTAAACATTGCCAAGTCCATTTTACATTTTACATATTGCATTCAATGAGACGTTGGCAAAGATGTCGATATTATATAAACCATAGCCATGGATTGAAAGGGAAAAAATAGAGCCTAGTCAATTAATGTCTATGGTAGAAAAAATAGATTTATGTTACTATAGTTCCTGTAAGGCTTTCCCCCAAGGCAGCTCATATACCTTTGGCTTTGAATGTTGGAAAAAAAAGGGAAAGAAAGAAATATGGGAACTTTTCATAGGAACATTTTCCTTTTCTATTCTTTTGTTTGTTTATTGGGAAAGAATCGGAACAAGGTAAATACCCTCGCCCAAAAAAAAAAGTGACATAAAATGAAGACAAATGTTTTCAACACCAAGGGGGACAAAATCAATACATCTCCGAATTTTCTTACAATAGTTCTCAGCATAAATCATAATATAGAAATAAAGAAGAAGAAGAAATTCTCAAGAATCATGAAGTGTATAATTTTGAGAGGTCTTCAGAGAAAGTCTTCCTAATAACATCTCTCTTAATCTTGAAAGCTCCCGTGACTAGGCCAGATTCAGGAGTCCAAGGTTCAGAAAGCAATTTGATTTTTGCTGGAATCTCAAACCTCTGCAATCGTGCCCTCTTTGCTTCCTGCAAACAGCAAAAATATAACCGAAAAAATTGAGTCTCAAATGTATAAATCGGAAGGAAGCTCATAATAGTCATACAAGAGTGCCCTCTTCAGAATTTGAAGTTAAAATTCCTAAACATTAAGCTAAGTTCAGAATCAGAGAAATCTGTTCACTGTAGATACCTTTTGGATTGAAGCAAGCACTTCTTTCTTTGTTTCTTCCTTCTCACACAAGTCTGCAAAGTCGGTAAAAGAAATTCCTTGCTTAGAAGCCCAATCTTGCACTGTATGCTGAGAAGCCACCACAAGGGCCACACAGTAACTGTGGAAGGGATCAGCATGCAACATGATATTG
Organism: Corylus avellana; assembly: GCF_901000735.1. Classification (NCBI taxonomy): domain Eukaryota; kingdom Viridiplantae; phylum Streptophyta; class Magnoliopsida; order Fagales; family Betulaceae; genus Corylus; species Corylus avellana. Next base: position 4,979,285 of record NC_081541.1, read on the forward strand.
TCGACATAGGAGCAAACAAGGAGAGCAGCTTCAACCTGTAGGAAGAACATTAGTCCCTGAAGGAGATGAAATGAAGATTTACATTTCATCTCACAATATTCATACCTTGCCCAAGGAGACATACTCTCCATGCTGAAGTTTGACTATGTCCTTTTTACGGTCAATTATTTCAAGGCAACCATCAGAATGAAACTGCCCTATGTCACCCGTATAGAACCACCTCATTCCTCTCTCGTCAACCTTTCACAACAAAGAAAGAGAAAGAGAAGAGAGAAACATAATTAACAACAGTCCAGACTACATTTATCTTTGGCTAAAGAATGGAAACTTTAGAACTCCACCTTGTATGATTCTTTTGTTTTTTCTTCATTTTTGAAATACCCTAGTGTAACATTCGGACCACCAACGACAATTTCCCCACGAGGGGTTGATGAATCACTAGTTAGATATCCACCTTCAGGCCAATCAATTAACTGAGATAGAAAAGACTAAATGTTAAAAAAATGAATAAATTGAATAAATTTTTACCTGAATGTAGCTGTCATATAAACCATACACTACGTAAAGGACATTTGAAACCATTAAATTCACTTGTTTGACACTACGTTTAAAACGAAACCTAGAAATCGATCACTAATTCAATTTGAGTACCATGGATGAGAGACATAGAGAAGAAAGTGATAAGATATAGGGTTCATGTATTGCAATTACTATTCTTGTCAAACGCACGAGTAACCAGGAAATAAGAATTAAAAATGATAAAATAAAACTACAAAAAAAAAAATATATTGATGCCCGTAATGCAAGTTATTATACCTCAACATATTAAGGTATCACCTATAAATGTAAATATAAAGCTGTTAATCCACAAGAGCTTAAGAGGGAAAGAGTGAGTGGATCGTGAAAAATGCTATGGTGTTAGAACAAGAATCGGACTTCTGAGAGCTCCCCTCATCAAGCAATGTATGTTCTCTGAAATATTTCTATAATAAGCTTCCATCAATTTTTTATGTTGTTTAATCATTCATCATGTCATCATGTTGGATCAACCATGACCACAGAACTGTTATTCAACGAAACGGTTAGGAGTCCGAAGGGCAGGGACATAAGTTTCAAGTCGACAAATTGACAAATCTGGAAAAGTGAAACAACATGGAGAGAAAGGGATATGAGTTTTGACTGTCAGCAACAGACCACCTCTTTTACAGAGCATTCATGCCTTTGGTCAATCATAACCTTCCTCATGCACTGGGCGGGACCTTTTTCAAGGGTTGTTTCCTAACAATTTCCAGGGAATGTACCACTTTGCAGGTTTAAAAGTTCCTTATGTTCCCTCAGTGCATCTCTGTGATAGGTAAATCCCCATGAGAAAGGGGCAACTTTCATGCGGTTTGTGATCAGATTTAACTGTTGAGAGTTTCCCTAAATCTTAATAGATCTCTTCTTGTTCCTCAGTCTTCATAGAATGTGGAGTTGAATTATTATTATTTTTTTGATAAGTAAATGTGGAGTTGAATTATTATAAGTTCTTTGTTCCAAACATTTCCTGAAAGTAGATGAGCATCATGAACATTTGATTGAATTTCTTGCCTCACCCTAAGATGCAAGAGAAGGTCGATTTTTCTTGAATCCTACACCTAATCCCTACTCCTACACTCTCACAAACTCCAATTATCATTTTTTTGTTTTTTTTTTGGAAAAAAAGAGAGTGAAGTATCTGTAGGCTTATCTCAAGTCTTGAGGCTCATGCTTCAGAGTGATGTGCTGCAAAACTTCTTTCCTTACGCATTTGCTTTAGAAAAGATGAAGGTGGAATACTGATAGTAAACAGAAATTGCTAAATGAATTTCTATAACACACATATCAGTAGCCACCCAAACTTTCGAGAAAGGTGCGTGTGTTGCTCCAAAAAGTTTTCATTTAAGCAGATTAGGTAAAGTATTTCAGTAATCCATTACCTTAATGAATGAGCAAGGAAGTGGAGCTCCAACACGACCAACAGACGTATCATCGACCTCAGAGAATGTCGCACCAGCAGAAGTCTCAGTAAGACCATAACCTTGCCCTATTGGAGCACTGGAGATAGTCATCCAATTAAAATGTGATATTTAAGAACAGAAAGAAAAATTAAGACAGATGTCAAAGGGTAAACCTAGTTTCATTGGAGTTCCCTCTAACAATTAGAATGGGTGGATATTCTTCACACAGTCAAATATAAACCTTCCATGCAAAGTATCTAATAACATCACAAAGTATTCTTTTTCTATAACCCCCACACCACCCCAGCCCCCCTCCCCAAAAAAAAAAAAAACCGCTTTTTAAAGATGTGAATAGGCATTGCACAGAAATGTATCCAATGTGTAGAAGAAAGTGTTGGTTGAATTCAAAAAAGAAATATTCAGTATTGCTGAAACAGCCATTCACAAGCATCCATACCAACCTGGATCATAGCAAAGCTCTTATAATTCCGAAAACGAGGGATGAGAAACATCTCTTGTATTTGGGCAGCCAATTTAAATGCCCTCTAACTCTGGCAGCATTCCCTTTTCCTCTTCCCCTTTCAATTCTTCTACGATTGTTAGCGGAGAGGAACATAATCTTTCTGTTTGTTTGTTGTAGTTTTGCGGGTTTGTAATGTACTTATAAAAAAAAAAAAAAAAAAAAAAAAAAAAATACTTCCTGGTAATAACCAATACCAATCCAATCATAAAATACCATTGCTCAGAGATCACTATGGCCATTGCTAATAAAAAGAACCCGAGCCCAAATGTATTCAAGCCTGGCGATTCGCTAACACAAATCTTTTTTTTTCCTTAACTAGATGGCTAATTTACTAAACTCCAATCAAGTGGAGCAGCTCAAGTACTCCTTTGTGCACCTAAAAAAAAAAAAAAATCCGGAAAAGACTAGCCACCCAGGAAAAACTAGTTTAAACTTATTTAGTGGAATTTCAAGAACTTCAGTTGTACAAGGTCTCCACTCCCGCATCCAAAGACACCACATTGAACAAGGACAAAAACGTTTACAACAGTAAACTACCTAGTTGCGTAAACTCACTTGTCCATCAGCAAATCGAGGTGCTTCACATGACGCAATTGGGAAGCTCAAGATTCAGATGCTTTTCCCCATTCAAATTTGATAAGAGGCACTATATTTTACATTATCAACTATTCCCTCCCTCCCAAAATAAATGTCTTTGTTCTAAATGAAACAAGTATTGAAGGAAACTAGAAATTCTAAGTAACTTCCTAAAATGCCTTCATTCTATATTAGAGATACACATGACTTTTAATAGGAATCTTGTTTACCTTTTGGGAAAGGACGAAGATAGTTTAGGAAAATGTCAAACTCAATGTTTCCACTTTTAGAAAGCACCCATTTTTTGGGATGTCTTAAAAGGAAAAAAAAAAAACATCAAGATTGGGTAGAGGGAATCTAAAATCAATATACTAGGAAAAAGACATAAATTAATGATCTTGTTTTCAATCACACTGATATAAGGTGGCACTAATTATGATGTGTTAATCTTGTTCTCAAACACTCTTCGTAAAATGAGGATACACAGAGTTAACAATCAGAACTGTCAGCCTGATGGCCTAATTCCAATACAAACAGACGGCAATTATACGTTCTTCCAGCAGCTTAAGTCACAATGAGAAAATCGATAACTATGCATTATATGTTGGATTCATATTAACATCAGATACGGATTAGCAGCATGACTGCATTTGGTTAGATGTTCATAACTTAAACTATAGGTAAAATTTGCTACAATACTGACCCAAGACATATGTTGATGAATCTTTGAGTATCACCAGAGAGAGGAGCACCTCCAGACAGCACAAAGCGGATACGACCTCCCAGAATTGCTCGGACCTTTCTAAACACAAGAAAGTTCCAAAGAACCTTTTCCAGGCCCCAAGCCCCAAGCCAATTACCATTAACTGCAGACAACCTACGAGCATATGCCAAGTCAAACAATTTCTTTGATAGTCCGCCCTTTGTATTCACCTGAAGTATTAAGAAGATCAGTAATGGTCGAAGTCACCTAACATTAGGAAAATTTTCACACAATCTAACAAGCAGACGCATAGATGAATACAACACAGCCTTACACGTGCATTTATTTGCATATATGTATGTATTCAACCATATGCAGGTCAAATTTGACAAACCTTCTTAAGCACCCCATCACGAACACGGTCGAGAATTGCTGGGACAGCTGTCATTAAAGTAGGCAACAGCACAGAGGCATCCCCTTGTGTTCCCTTTTTTATCTTGCTTGATGTATCAGTAAGTGTCAAAGGGGATCCATATCCTATAGCACTTCCAACAGCAGCCATCACATTCTATAACATAAAGAGTAAAGTAAGCATACGATAACCTATTGTTAGAAGGTGAGGTAGAATGCTCTGAGCTACTGTATGAATAGAACCAGTTTACAGATCCAACATACCTCAGCTGCTAATTCAAGGATATGAGCCATGGGTAAGTATGCCATATAAATATCCTTGCTTCCGATGTCAGGAACAATTGTCATTACAGCAGAAACTGTAGCTAGGACATTGGCATGTGTCATCATTACACCCTGTATAAAGTGGAAAATCCAATGTGAATCAGTCCTAGATAAAACTCCAATCAGCTCCAATATCCATTTAACAATCAACAATTCACAAAACCACTGAGATAATTAATCAGGTGCAAAGGTGAACAAACTTTATAGATACTACAAGAACTATGATACACATGTGTACATCAGAACTATGATGTACATCAGATGCTTCTAACCTTAGGCATTCCAGTACTCCCACTTGTGTACATTATAACTGCAATATCAGCTGAAAGAGGTAAGTCAGCTGAAAGAGGATTTTCCCCGCCAAGTCTCTCCACATCCACAAATGAAGTAATAGCCCAGCCCCTGCTCTGCTCAACAAATGAGGCAGTAGATGGGATTTCATCATCCATACATATCACACGTTTCACCGTGTCAAGTTGCCCACTTATGTCTATGATTTTCTCAAGTTCGTTGTGCCCACATATCACAGTAGTAACTTCTGTCTGGAATAAATGAAGAACAAGAAATAAAATTAACCAATATTGAGTAACAATGAGAGCGAGGAGGCAAGGAACTGGAACATGAAATAGCCTATTAACTCTATTATCTCAACAAGTGGATTGCAACATTGTGGATCAGCTATTGGAAATTTCCAATCACATGAAATTGGAACATTAATTGATTATTAACTCGTTAATAGCCTGTCCCATCTTCCAAGCTGTTGGTTACCAACCTAGACACTCTTTAACTAGGTATACATACAAGAAAGTTAGAACTTCTATCACGGATTGCTAAAATTAAAGAAACTAATGTTCACATTTCACCAAAATATGGAGCAAATCATATAAAAAAAAAATAAAAAAAATTGAAGTTTCTAGAGGAATGTCTGAAACACATCTGTCTAATAAATTAGGTCTCCCAAACACTTTCCTAGCTTCTTCATAAAAAACAACAATACCACCTTCAGAATCTAATTAACACCCTGAAGTTCCATAATTTGCTAAATGAAGATCTACTCATTATAAAATATCAAGAAAATTATACATAGCATATGGAATGAGAAGAGATCTAATATTTAAAAGTAATAAGGCTCTATTACTAAATTTAGGATACTATATGAGGCATAGCAGATAAAACATATAGCATTGTATTCTCATGTTTCAACTAATATTGTGGGGAAGGGTACGCAGGGAGTTAAAGCGCCGCATTTCACTCCGTAACATAAAATACCAACAGAATATTGAAGAGAGAGAGAGAGAGAGAGAACCTCATTTAATGAGTGACATAAAGCCTCTTCCCCCAAAGATGCATATATAGTAACAACAGTGACATTTCGCCTAAAGCAACCCTGACATAGAAAACTGTATCAGCTATAATGCTATATAATACATCTCTAAAAGGCAAAGGCAGAAGTATAATACATAGCTGTTAATGCTTATATGATATTTCATGCCACCATCATCCTCAGATGCACTGTGACTAAACAACCTACTTCTCGAAAGATATACCTCAGATAAATTAAAATCAAATCATACGTGAACGTAGTTTTCATAAAAATATATAATCCTGCACATAAAGATAATTAGATTCAGTAAAAGAATGATCTGTTCTATATGTAACAGGACACATAAGACAAGCACCTGCAATGCAATGAACCATTCTTCTCTTGTGTCAGCAAAGATTGCAACACGTTCTTCCCTCTTGTGCCCAATTTGAGCCAAACCAGAAGCAAAGTTGCACACAGCTTCAAATGTTCTCCCATACGTTAGCCACTCATAATCTCCCAAATGGAGCTTCTCAAACGACTTTCCACCTTCAGTCACTTCAATCTCCCTCGAAATCAACTTCCTAGTTCCAAGAAAGTGTTTATCTCGGTGCTTCCTGCACGAATGCTCGAAAAGTTCTGCAAGAGTTGAGATACCTTCCCATGCCGTCTGCACCGGGGAAGTGAACCGGCGGTTTCGGACAGCATACCCAGGTTCCCCACCAACATCAGCAAGCAACCCCCGTTTCCTTGAATTCTTCGAATTCCGAAGTATAAGAGTAACTACGAGAGGAACAAGGACGCCAACAATATAGGCACTCATCTTTCAACAACTGTATGCCCCCAACAGAGTACCAATTTATATCCTGACACAGAGGATACACCCAATAAACAAGGTCTACAACACAAACATAAAACCGAGTCTCACAAATAAATAATCAGATCAAAATGAAAGGATCTCGAATTGATTGAGTTCCAGAAAAAGAGAAAATCCCGAAATCATATGTAAAACAGGTTTCTAGGACCTCATCAACAATTACCAATATTTGATTTGTTCAATAATAACCAACCATTTAATTGCAAAGCAGTTTTGCTTCAGTGGCTAAACACAAGTCAACGAACGAACAAACAAACTATTCTTCAACTCCTCATAAACTAAGCAAATAATACATTATAAAATCACATTAATCCTATACGCACGGATAGTATTGACACGAATTATTCTCAATTTCTTACAAAAAAGCAGATAATTAACTCCATTGTTCTTGATGTTTGAATGAAAAAGCATACATTTTCAAGGAGCACCAAACAGGTTAATGAACCAAACAGTACCTTAAGCTTTGGACTCTGAAGCGGAAGCGGAAGAGCTGAGAAGAAAAACAGAGTTTTTAGGTGACCAGCATTGCGCAGGAATGCAAGCAATGAACTGGAAACTATGACTTGTTTGGGATTATAAAGAGGACAATGATCCAAAACGATGGCGTTATGGTGTTGGCAGCAGTTTGCTGAGGCGGAGAGATCGAGAGGAAGGAGGTTGAACTTTCAGAAGCGTTTTGTGTACCGTCTTTGCTGCCAATATATGCAGCGCGTATTTGAGAGGGAGTGGTAAAAGTGTAAATTTGAACTTTTTTTCCGAGGGTGTACACGTGGGGATATGGGTTATGCGTTGCTGAATCTGGGCCGTGCAATCTGGATGCTGGATAGTGTGTTGTGTAATGAATGGGGCCCAGATGGCATACAGCATTGGACTGTTTAATCCTAGCGGTTCAAAATGTATGTATATAAATGCTGGAATTTTCGTTGTCAAAATCATAAAAAGCCAAAAAGGATTTGTCATCATTTGAATCAACGTTATAGAAGGGAGAAGAAGATCTATTTTCTGGGTAAGAATTTAATTTAATTATATATATATATATATATATATATAAAACCGACATACCAACTCACTGACCCGAGCTCATTAAGAAGCGAAGGAACGTAGATAGAATAAATTACTCCAAAGACCATCACTGTGGAGGAATCAAAGTATTGATGGCATACCATTATAAAAGGTAATCCAAAACAGGAAAAATAGAGAGTATCCATCAATGAAAGTTGGTGGTAATATGTTTTTTTTTTTTTCTCGGGACCACCAAAATTCAAAAGAATTTATTAGTGCTTTTTTTTTTTTTAATTAAAAAATAAAAAAAGATTTGGAGACGGATTTACGACAAGAAAAGTGATTGAAAACGATCATAACGAAAATGAGACTCACTGAACTGCTTTAGTCTCGGCAATTTTCTTATTCTCTTGTTATATAATATTTAATGGAACCAGATTAGTTAGATTTTTTTTTAAGGATAAATTAGTGGTCAAATGATTAAAATATTAATTATTGTTTATTATATGACTCAAATGTTGTATTATTTTTAAAAGAACTTACTTTTTTAATTAATTATATATTATTTACTAATAAATATTGAAATAAAAATAAATCTCATTTAATATTAAAAATAATTATTAAGATTTCAATAATTCTATCATAAACTTCCAATAATGATTAAGTTGCAATTGACCCTACAAACTACCTAGCCCTTTCACTTGGTCCCCTACCGTTAGAATTTTATTTTGAAATTGGACGGTTGCAAATTAAGTAATAGGTAGTTTAAGGGGGTAGGTGCAGTTTTCCCAAACAATTAATTACATACTTATAAAAGTAATTAATTATTTACTAGAATAAAAATCCATATGATGGACTTCCTCTCTCCTCTTTTAAAGAAGAGATAACCCATATAATTTTTTTTGAAATAATAGAGCTACTTTCTCATTGATTTAATCTCAAAACAGGAGTAACTTGCTCCCTTTGTAAAATATCACAATACATTCAGGTGGCCCATGAAGCCACATATTATTCTTAAAATTTCTCAAGGTGTGTGCCGCCTGGTTACCCTCTCGACGAACAAAGAATAGCTGCCATTGTTGTAGAGACTGTAACTCATGCTTAACGTCCTCCACTAACTCATGCTTAAAGAAGAGACAACCCATATAATTGAAATGAGGTATCCTCTCTTTTTAAAAAAAAAAAAAAAAAAAAAAAAAAAAAAAAAAACAGTAATTAATTCTGTAATCAATTGGTAATATATAATTAGTAAAAATCGTATTGCTTAGATGCCCTCGTGTCTAATAGTCAGATTTCACATCTAAATTTTCGACTCTATCCCCAACAATACCATGTTTCAAGAGGGCACAATTTTTATTTATCCGAGAAAATTGTGATAAAAATGCTTAAAAGATAGAAGACGTGAAAGATAACATTTAATAAAAGAAATTCTGAGTGATTTTAATGTCTCCACAGGATGAAATCGTGAACATTTTACTAATGACAACAGATAATCTAATGCAAGCCACAGCCACCTGCTTGTCTCCAGCCAAGCGATGCTCAGGAATCAATTCCTTCCCATAAGCCAACAGGATTGATTAACGACCTCCTTGGGTGGGGAAGAAAATCGATTGACTAGAAACGTCGGCGGTATTCTTTCCCTTGTGCATAGCTGAAACAGAGAGCATTTCAGTACTGAATTATGTACTTTAAAAAATAATGAGGATAAACACATAATTCAGTCTGCTTTTGTCTGAAAGGTTGATACCTGTCTGTTACTCTGAAAATATGGTGAAATTTCACAGAAAATCCTAAGCTAAAAGGAAGAAAAATAATACAAAATGTTGTGGGAATTTATACAGTTGCAAGACACTTGCAAGATTTTAGTTTGGCGCAGGTCTTTCGTTTGTAGAATCTTGTGAATTACGATGGGGTCCTGACCCCGTGAACATCTCCATCACAGATCTCAAAGCTCCTGATAGCTCCTCGGGCATTTGTTCTCCAAAATTCAAATTGATGTTCCCCCCTATTCTTATTTCAGGCTCATCCGCCCCATCTGCATCACCCTCTTCTCCATGCCTGTCTTGAGAATTCTGTCCCTGGTATGGATTTGCGGCATTTGCAGCCATGTTCATAAACATGCTTGCAAAATCAGTAGGGAGGGCAGCAGTGTGAAATGGCATAGAAGTAAATGGAGGTGGTGTAGCATGACCGCTTGGCCCACCCGTAGATTGGTTTTGGGATTCTCGATCACTACGACTTGCTGAATTTCTGCTCTGTGTTGGATAAGAGAAATGGTAAGTTTCAAGTTGACAAAATATCGGACCACATAACAGAAAATTAATTTGAAAAACAATAAGCTATGAACTAGCAAACTCCGAACACTTGCAATTAACTATTGAAATCCTTAATATTTGCACATGTGATGGGAGACAACAAATGCTTATATGTGTTTTAGAAACGCATTTGGATAGAAACCCAATAAAGATACGTTTTTTCAATAAGGCCAAAAGTTGTGGGACAGAAACCCAAGATAGAACACGTTTAAATATTTACTTATCAAAAAAATATATTTACAACTTTATAATCTCATCAGTAATATTGCAAGATATGAAAAATCATATTTAATTTGGACTCTCAAACATATAATGACTCAGGATTAACTGCCAGTAGGCCTGGTGCCAAAAACTAATGAAAATATCATACATAGTTAGACTCGCTAAAGTTAGAACATTAATAACTGTCATGAACTCACACCCCAATTTATACAAATCCGTGGTACATGAGGAAAATATAGTTTCACGCATCTACAATATTAAATGAGTTCAGTAAGAGGTGAAAAACTTCAGCATATATGCAAAAATTCAGCCAATCAATAAGTAAAACTGGTGTGAACTACAGGGATTTCAAAAGAAGCCATCCTATCCAAAATAGAAATAAGTAATATGTCATATCCTTGGTCAGAAAAGGTAATGAATCATGATTTTAATATATTTTTTTTTGATAAGTGAATCATGATTTTAATATTTCCTAAAGGATTCTTTCAAACTAAAGAAGTAATCATGTCAAACAGTACGAAGTGCACTACCAGCTATCATCAACCTTCATGTAAACACTATAGACCCGTGCTTTTATTATTATAACCCTGCAATTCTTTTTTAAGATGAGACTGAAGTACACATACCCAATTTCCTCTGCGTTGTTGCTCTTCCCTCAATTTTTGCTCAGCAACCTGGTAACAACACCGTCATAAGAACAAAGTTGAAGAAGAAAAAGAAGGCACAGAAGAACTGACCCGAATATTTTCTTTGACAGATTCATTATTTGGATCCAATTGCAAGGCTGCACAGGTAAGTCTCAAAATTAGAGATGAAAATGTTTACTACTGCTCTTATTGACTGACCACTATGATGATCTATGAGAAGGTGATGTTTTATCAAATTGATAGGGAACAGTTTAGAATACTCAGATGGCTTACTGGCTTTTATTTGAGAGCTAACGAGGGGTGTAAATGAAGTAAGCTGTTCACAAACAGCTTGAGGCTCAACTCAACAAAAGCTTGTTTATGCTTTTGTATTTGGAATTGACCAAGGCTCAAAAATCAAACTCAAGTAATATAAAACTTGGCTCACTTTCAATTTGCAAACATGCATGCTAACATGAGTTATGAACAGACTTAATTAGGTCGGTTACAAGGGGAAAATATAGTTCACATACTTTGCTTTTATATATGCTTTACATTTTAGTTTATTTGAACAGTTTGGATTTACAAAGGATTCCAGCATTGTATGCAAGGAGAGTCCACACCCAATGATGAATTATCGCTTCACTAATAACCCTAAGATCTTGATTTATATGGCTGGTGGATTTTGAAAGATAAAGACTATCTTCCAACTGTGATTAACATTTTATAGGCAACGGACATCTATCAGTTAATGAATTAAACTGAAAAAAGCAAAAGAAAAAAAACACACACGGATGTTTAGAATTCAAAATAGCAAGAAATGACCACAAAAGAGGGTTAACGGTTGTGAAATGACTCGCTAAATAATTATTAATGATGCTTTTCCATGTTCCATAGTTCACAAACTCCTCTAATCAAGTGCCCCTCCCAAGTGAGATGCTATCAACACTTGTGGTGAGGTTCAGTTTGAGTCATACCACAGACCAATATTCAAATCCCCCAGGAGTTGAACATCTTCACCAACTGATGCAGTAGTATGCATGCATAAATGTCCTAAGTATCAAAGAAATTTCTATTTTCTTCCAACAGAGATGCATAGCATAAACAAAAACATAATGTGCATCAATTTTGGTGAATGAGCACTACTATGGGCACTTAAGAATTAATCTGTTACCAACCTTTCTTAAATCCTTCATTAATAGCATCACTGTAGTTCCCTTGTGCATAATAAGCTAACCCCAGACGACTGTATGCCTTGCTATAATTTGGGTTAATTTCAATGGATTTCATGCAGTCCCTGATTGCTTCAGTATAATTGTGGATCTGAGTGTAAGCGGCTGCCCTGAATTACAATAAACTTTCCTTCAGGTATTTGAAGACGACTTGATGCTAAATGTCATTGACTGAACAGCAAATGTCCTTTATTTTTATTTTATTTTCTTGATAATTGAGATACATCAAACCTAACAAGAGACATAGAATATGTCCCCAAAATGTGCTGTGTTTGTGTGTGTGGTTTGGGGGGGAATGTTGTGAAGACTTGGGATCTTGTTTTCCGCCTTGGCATAGAAGGTTGGGTTCAGAATTTAATTCACATTTAGATCTTTATTTTTTATTGTTATTCACAGAGGACCTTGGCAATAATAACACTGAGTAATGCTATTTACAACACCCCTATCATCAGCCTTTGGATCAGCGCTTGTTAAAAAAAAAAAAAAATCAAGGGTTGATGAGCATAGCCACATCAGCTCAGTGAGATGAAGGTGTATTGTGTAGCATTACTCTAACACTATTATTTGGATTTGTAAATAATCTCAGTAGCATTATTTATTCAGCATCTAGGTGAGTTTTCTGTTCAGCCCCCTACCCCTTCCCTCCCCCACTACCTGAGACAATTTGGTCCACCTTCCAGTGGTTGGTATGGCACCAAACCAGTGCATATGCATAGCCTTGTTGAATATGATTTTATATTTCAGGCTTTGAAAATTAAGAGGTCTTATGCATTTATAAAACGATAAGGACAAATTCACTGCCAACAATCATAAGAGCACCACTCAGAAAATATATTTCTTTTTTCTGCAATATGTAGAGCCATTCTGTAAGAAGTAGAACAAGAATTCATATAACTAAAATATAGAAAAGATTAGCAAAAAGTATGCAGCAGTAGTGCACCTGTTGCAGTAATAAACAGCATTATTTTCACAAAGTGCAATAGCACAATCGTATAACTCAATTGCATCGGAGTAAAGCTTTGACTGCATGGCCCTGTTACCTAACACAGAGACAAGTTTACATAATAAGGTCAGCTAGGACATAGCTTAACCAGAGAACATAGATATTGTCAAGAACATATTGCATGAAGAGCAGTACCATTTGGACCTCGATAAAGTAGCATCCGCCAAAGTATTCACATTCATTAAGGCATATATCGATGTTTAAAAAGTAATTTTTTTATGCCATATATCTCATTGAGAAGACATGTACTGATAATTGGCACAGGTTATACAATAGCAATGAGGAACAATAAAAGCCAGAATCATACTCTCTTACGAACATAAAAATACCTTGCAATTTTAATGTCTCAGCTAGGCTGTTTATATTAATTGTCTGGCATCCAGATCTTTCCAACTCCTAGCATAGCAGAGAAATGTTTTCTTGTCAAGAAAGGATTGTAGATGAAAAAGAATACAAATAAACATGCAATTTCTAACAATATTCTCATGCAACTAGCTATACAAGTCTATCATTTATTTGATGAAACGTGCATACATTTACAGCAAAATAAACCATACAGTTAGAGCATCATGAAATAAATGCGTTGCTTTCTCCAATTGGACCGAGTCGTCATTTCCATCAGGCATGGTTCTGAAAAAGTGAATTTTCTCAAGTGCAGCAAAGAATTGTCCAAAAAGTTCATCTTTAGACACTCCTGCCACATGGTCAATAAAAAACATTAGCCCAAAACTTCTAATATTTAGGAAGAATTATAAACAAAACTCCAACTCAATCCATTGCAAAATAAAGTGTTAATAATTGAGATCATCTCCACAAAATATATTTTTTTGATGACGGGAACCCCTCCAAGGCAGGACACTTTGTGTATCCACCCATGTCAGGCAAACTCCGAAACCATGCAAAGCGCCTCCTTCACATGGATTGGGTAAGACTACCACTGGAGCCAACCCCTAAGGGTTGTCTCCACAATATATTTCCTAAAAACATCTAGGTAGTCAAGATACATTTTGAGGAATTTCTTTCCATTTTCTTATAGGTAAACTGTACTCACCCACCCATCTGGCATTGAACCCGTGAGCAGGCCATAATCCCTTGTTCATGAGGGGGAGAGGAGATGCCATTTGGTTCAAAGACCGTTGGCATCTTTTGAACAATTTCTCAAAATACTAATTTTTTGAAAAATAACTGAAATATTATAAAAAGTGCAAAGCGCAACCAAGTACACAGGAAGTATATAGGAGAAACGCCTAACTAGAACAAGTAAAATTTCTCAAAATACTGATCCAGGAACATCGACTAATCCTTATTACCAAAGATTAATTTAGCAATTCAAGTCTACTACATTTAACCAAATTGCAAATCTACATATCTGTAATTTTTCTGCTGAAATGTATATCTAAATCTTTTTTCAACACTCACAAAAAAAAATTATTTTCTCCCCCCATCTATGCAGGGACATCTCTATGTAGAGTCATATTTTATAGTTTTGCCCATAGATTCGCCCAGTCCCAAATAGTTTCCCACAAGTTTGCATTATTAGACATCACTACCATATATTTCATTACCAAAAAAGCCCTCTAAAAAGTAAAGTCCCATATGCAGATTTATTTAAAATTGCAACACATAAAAAAGTCAATTATACGACATTACTGACAGAATTTGGCAAAATAAATGAATTCCCCATAGCTTGTCAAACCTATGCTGTTCAGAAAAACTGAAAGGCATTATAGATGCAACACCTTTTCCAGTAGAGATTTTGTGTTGACAATGATTTTGGTTCACAAAATCCAGAGAAAATTCTGCATTTAATTCTATAACAAAGTCCTAGCTTAAAAGATGGTGTAATGAGAAGGATACACAGTAAGAGAAAGATGAACCTAGAAAGAAATAGCTTCAGCACCAAAACAAGAAAAACATTACCCTACCTGATACATGAGGTTTCCTCATCCAATCCTCTCCCTGCTTAAGTTGGAAAACACAAAACAGAGTCACAACTCAACTTCAAGAAGCATAGCAAATAATAATTGCAACACAATAAATTCCAAATGCAAGCAACATTGAAGCATCATCAAATTTATTCTCGGATAAAATAACAAAAGGAAAAGCCACAAGAAGATTGTAAAAGACACATTTTAACATCAAAATATCATCTAGAAGAAACGACGAAAACAATTCTTAAATAGAAAATCAAAAACTTGATCACATTAAGCATATACAAACATTTATATGGCATTGATTCAAAATTTCAAATCCCCCAACATTATAACAAAAAACAACCAAATGTACGTAGAAATGCCATCTGTAAAACCTATAAAGAGTATAACGAAACCAACCACCTTTCCATTAACATATTTACTAGTGTTAGGGATGGCTCTATACTCTATAGTACGCATGCTTCAAAAAAGTAGCAATAGCAAAACTTTTACAATAGTATCAAGACTGTTGATTATTACACTCAACGTGCAATGCAGTACCAAATTGGAGTCCATATATCCTACTCAAGCCAAAGTTATCAGACTTAGGTATATTAGAATTACAAGTGCATTGCCTCAAGAAGTGGTTCTGTTTACATATGGCAAACATTATCCAATAGAAGTTATAATATTGAGCATAATGCATATATTACATACACACTAAGCTCAAAAGTTCAGAAAAATTTTCATCTTTTATTATATTAGCAACAACAACAATAATGACAAAAATGTCAGCACTACTTATAGTGACCATTCATGAAGTCGACTACAAGCCCTTTCACTCCCCTCTACTGAAATACATAATTCCTGTAACCTACAACTTAATGCCAGAACCTTACCTTCACCACATGCCTCCTTACTATGACATTTTTCTAACCAATAATGCCAAAACAGTTCTTTGGTTCAACAAAAATGATGAAGGATTCCAACAAAGCCCTCACTATTTCCTAAATAGATGCCCCTACCAAAATAACGCCGCACTAATTTTAGTAACCATGTTGGTAGGGGCATCATCTGCATCCAACATACCTGCCCTCATGCATACAATAAATCCCATAATGTATCTGAGAGGAAGAAAAATTGTGTTCTAGATGATATAAAGAATGTCAAAGCTAAAGCACCAAACTCTATCAGTTAACATCTTCAAAGTATATACTAGGAGACCATATATGTTTAAAACAAAATATAGAAATATATATTTATATGTGCGTGTGTATGTGTATAAATGAGGGAGAAAAAACCGGTGAATTCGATGGCTCTGAAAGCTTAGCATCAGCAGTGTTTTGAGCAGAGGATGAACTGGGAGCATCATCTGAGATTGCTCCATGAGCAGAATCGGTTCTAGCTTCCGGAAGCTCATTTCGTTCCAATGAACGAAATATGTCAACCAACAAATCGGGCTTTATCTGGTCATTGGCAGAAGATGAACCAAGCTTAAATGCCTCTGTCAAACATTCTCTAGCAACTTCAAGACCTTCAAGATCAACACCAGAAGCAGGTTCGACTGTCCTAGAGGAAACACATCACGATCAAAAAGGGATTCAAAAAGGCAAAATTGAAATTCTTCATTGGAAGGAAATTCTACCCATAATGCAGTCACTCACAATAAAACGAATGCAAAATCTAGTAGTCAAAGCATTGAACCAATTCAAGACCTTAAACATTTTGTATCAGGGGCTCTCTTCAACCTACATACAGGTTTGGCCATTAAAAAAGCCATATATCTCAGAACACACCCATCATCAAGCAAAAGAAAATAAACCCAAAAACAGCAAAGAACAGTCTCTAGATAACGCTTCTTCTTTTCAGAAATCGACATCATCCAGTCTCAACCAAAATGGCAGCTTCTTAATGATCATACTGTCAAGAACACCATACGTGGCTTCTCTTCAAAACACACAAAAATGGCACTTTAAAGGCACTAAGGTCTCAACGCTCTAGCCTCTAGGTATGTACATTTTGACACTCCAAAGCAGTTTTGTTACACAATCTCCACCGGAAGAAAAAGCTTATATAGTTACAGATGAGCTAGAATTACTACCATTTTTGAAATCTTATTAAAATCAAGAAAATTCCAGAGACAATTAATTACACTCAAAGCAAAGAAATACTTACACAAAGACTGCAAATTTCATTAGACTACACGCAAAATCTATAAAAGGAATTCACAATCTAAGCATAAGATTAAATTAATAGAAGCTGATACACAGAGAGAGGGAGCGAGAGAGATGACCAGAGTCGAGGAATTCGAGGAAGGCACGGACAATGCGTCGAGAGATGGGGGAATCGGTCTTCAAGTTTAAGTTAGCCATGGGAGAGTGAGAGAGGGCAATTGGGCATTCTAATTGTAAAGACTAAAGGTGGGTCAGCGACCCAGCGTCACGCGACGAATATGAGCGCTTCGGAGCTTTCGGGAGGTTTTGTGTGGCACAGTCGATGTTTGGCTGCACGTTGATGCAAGTCTTCACGGGGGAACCGAATAGATTCTTGGTCTGGATTATGAACGAAGATTCCTTTCGATTTTGGGTATGAGGAATTTTCACACGCATTTTTACATTTTTAAAGTGCATCTGAGGATGAGTGTGATTTGTTAATTTTATTAAAAATATATGTATTCAAGGACAAATGGTAGTTTAATTCAATATTTTAAACAAAAACTGTGTCCATCAATTATATTCTTTTTGCTTTCGCATTTATTTTCTTTGGAAGATTATAATTATAATATAAATTTCAAATAACTCACATTTAAAAACTAGCTTACAAGAAAGTAGTGTTCAAGAGTTTATATACACGTAATTAATATCACACTTAAGTTAACATAGATTACGACTACCATCAGTCTCTATAGTCAAATGAAAAGTCAACAAAAAAAATGAAGAAACGGGGGAGAAAATTAGTAAGGAATTTTTAAAAAGTATAGGTTAATTCTATCGTGCGAAAGAAAAGTGTGTGAGCAAATAAAGCTTTCGAGCATAGAATTGAAATCTACTGCAATGGCATGGGTAGACAACATTAACATGACTCTTATGAAACCTACCTGCCCAGACAAGTGTTCGGGCAACTTAAAACTTATTCGAGCAAATAGGCTTTATGAGAAACCCTCTCACAATATCCGGCTCAAAGAAGAGGGGAAAGCAGCAAAAAATGGTTTGTGCAAATAAAAAAGCGTAAACCATTTTACATCTCATGAAGTTGGAAACATTTTTGATTGACCAATATCATGCCAAATTCTCAAAAAAAAATAGAGAACCTTCTTCAATCAAAAAAATATTTTACGCTTAAACAAAAATTATTTTACGCCGGCGCAAGTCATCATTTGGTCTATTGAGTAATGTTCAAGTTTTTCAATTTATAGCTTCAAGACGGAATCCAACCTGTTGCACCCTTTGCTGTGTAATCTACCAAACTCACTTTAGCCATTTTTCTTGATGCTCATATACTCCCTTCGCCACGGGGGCAATGCATACTTAACAATACACTTTTTTCACACAATTATCATGTTCAAGATAGAGATACAAGCATACGAGGAATGATGGATGGAAGTCGGAGCTTTGCCATGCATGATTTTCCATCAACAGTTTCAGGCATTATACATGATACCGCATCTTAGTGGACCCAAGAGCCTTCAAGAATTACTATCACAAACATTATGTTTGGTTGAAATTTAGAAGGCAAGAAGTTAGGAGACCCCAAAAGTTAGGAACATACATAATGAGTATACTAACACTTGAAATAAAAAAAATACAAATTAAAATTAAAGGAAAATGGATGGATCAAATGAACAAACCAGGGAAATTCAAATTCACATCTTCTTCATCTAGTGTGAAGCGTATCATAAAACTCATCCTATTATTTACAGCATTCCGTTTTGAAGTTGGTAACTCAGAATATAAACATAACATCTACAAATGGGCATTCTTTGGCTAATCTGACCTAAAGCTGCTGAGAGTCCTCAGGAGTAATTTGACTACTCGACTTCTCATAACCTTGAGTCACAGAATTCAACATTTTTTGAGAACTGGAAGAAATTATTCACCCCGAAAGAAGTATGAAAGGTTAGATTTTTTTTTGCCTCCTAGTTCTTTTGGCAACCTGAAATAAGCAAAGCAAAACATCAAACACAACCACGCAGAATATTTTCATCTGCAGTACGATAACCCAAAAAACGCAAAACAAAAATATCTGAAACTTCTGAAATCTAAATTGCAAGAGAGGCACATGTAGTGCAGAGGGAAATATCATGCTTGTATCATTAAAAGAGAGAGAGAGAGAGAGAGAGAGAGAGATGGCGACAGAAGAAAGAAAGAAAGAAGAAAAAAAAACAATGAAAAACAGTTTGAGTACCATAAAGAAGTAAATTTAAGATACTCCTATGCAAAAACCATATATTGATCATTATTCCTATAATATCATTAGTCAAGTGATCTTGTCCCCTTCTGGGATCAGGCATCCTTTTCTAACTAAGTGATCTTGTCCCCTTCTGGGATCAAGCATCCTTTTCTAACTTCAAAAATTACTTTCTACACCTTAGTATCTATTCACAAATCAAATCCATAGATGTACAAAATGCTAATAATGCATGTAGTAAGACAAAATTTTGATTAAAAAAAAAGAAAAAAGAAACACCAAATACAATTCTTTGAAGTTTTTCTTGTTCTTCCAAAATGGAAGTAACAACAACAACATTAATATTCTTCTATTAAAAGACTAAGGTTTTCACTTTTTTTGACAGCTTATTTATCAAAAAGAAAAAAAGATTAAGACCTAAAGCAAGGACCTCCTGTGATATTTTTAGCCTTGTTCCATTACATTTTGCAATTAAATTGCATGCAAATCTAGCAAGTGATCCTAAAATGACCTAACAAGATAGCATTTAAAATTACAAATTATTATAATCGGCCCTACATAAGCTGAAAGTACCCCCCAACAAACCCTAGTTTGCTTGGAACTCTTGAAATTATTGTGCTTGGAATGAAATTCCCTTTCTCATCGCACTGCTATTTAAATTATATGAGGATTTAATATTCGTCTTGCATCTTCATTTATGCCCCATATATTTTACCTTTCTTAAGACAAAACTATAAAATGAAAACCATGAGACCACCCATATATTAGGGCCTACCCACAGATCAGCATAGTTTCACCCAAAAAAAAGAAAGAGAAAAAGAAAGAAAGAAAGAGAGAAAAGGAAAAACATCTCCCTTCTAGGAATACTTTTTTTTAATAAGTATATATTTAAAAACCAAAAAAAATGGAATAGTTTTTTTGATAAGTTCTCATAAAAGGTCAAATTATGGGAAGAATCAAATTTCAAAACCTCTTTTTGGTCATTGACAAAATAAATATTAAGATAAAGAGGAAAAGAGTAGTAAGGCTTACAGCATTTTCATTCAGATTGATAACTTCTGATGCTGATGTATCTAGAGAAGCTTTCTGTCCCTTCTTTGCCTTTGCTGCACCCAGTTTATAGAATTTTATCCAAAAAATAATTGTATCAGCTGTGTGAAGGATTTTGAGCAACTTCTGATGCTCCCCCACCAAAAAAAAAAAAAAAAATCTCTATAGAAAAATATACAGAAGCTAAATTCTTCCTTGTGTTAGTCTGCGCATGCTTCAGGGATTTGACAGAGCATCTTAACAGAAAATTTATGGCATGTTTTTGATAGATTGGAGACGTAACATACCATATGAAAAAAAGTGAGGCAATTTATTAAAATAATGAAAACATAAATAAAATAGAGTTGAAGAAACATACAGCAAAAAAAAAAAAAAGGAAGTACTACTGTTTCAAATGTCAAAATCTGTCCTCGACACAAGTTGAATTCATAAGTAAACTAAATGGTATTCATTCAAATCCGATGAAAATTAGAAATGCAGCATGACTATCACACGAGTGATGATGATAAAGAAGAGTGCCAAAAAAAATAAATAATAACAAAAAAAAAAAAAAGAACTTGCAATCTCTATTAGACAAATTTGAGGGACATTACCAGGAAGAAGAGTAGTTCTGTCAGAAAACTTTCGACATTCCTCAAATGGTGAGACTTTTTGCTGTTGGGTGGCAACATCTCCAATTGCGTCAACAGCTTTCTTTAGACCACTGTGAAAAAAATGCTCCCCACTATCACTGCAACATACCATGAGTCAGCTCATGCTAAACCAAGTAGATTGAACGACATGTAAGCTTCACAGATCTAAATGGTTAAGTGTTAACAGCTTTCTTCTTGATACTTTACAAAAGGATGAACACCAATGTGCTTGAAAACAACATTAAATGTGCAACAATAAACATTATCCCACATGCCTGGGAATCTGCAATATCACTAGATTGTATCAGACATGCATTAGGAAGTCCTGATTAAATCTTTGATGTCTGTGGAAGAAAACACTTAATGAGCTCATTGAGACCTGTTTTTTTACTTTTTCTTTCTTTTATCAGTAGGTAGATTCATACAAAGTTTATCCTCACTGATAGCCAATAATCTAGGACGAAAATGAAGAAAAGCTCAGTTAAGAATCATACTAGAATTCTTGGAGGGTCAAAGCTAGCATGAAAAAATTCCCCACTAAGTATGCATGTCTCAAGCCAAAAGTAGCACTTAAAAGATACGTCAAAAATTAAGTAATATAAAGTTCATTAGCACGCCCAACACAAACTTTATTTGAAACTCACCCGCACTGCAACTGAAAGGTGTTTGACTCGTCTGACAAGACAACCTCCTTGCAGGGAAAAGTCAACATAAGAAATACATAAGCCATATAATTAACAAGCGGAAACAATATTGAGGATACATTGCAACATTAGAGATAATATGAAAGGAAAAAGTAGCATTGTCAAAGCTGTATGAATGCAAATATCAGGTATAATCCATGGACATAAAAGAATATTAAACTAAGATTTAGGTTCTGGACTATCATACCAAATCAATGAAGGGTTTCTTTTTTTTTTTCTTTTTTCCTTTTTTTCATTATATACAATGGATATTGCCATCTCTAAATTTTAGCAGATTGAATTTCAGGGTAGACTATGGAAAACTGTGTAAATGCAAATATCACGTATTGTATAATCCATGGACATAAAAGAATATTAAAAGGACTTGGTTTCTAGAAAATTACACCAAACCAATGATCTGTCATTATATAGAAAGGGGTATTGCCATCTCTAGCTTTTAGGAGATTGAATTTCAGCAGAGTATGTCCCTAAATAATCATTAAAAAAATTATGGTTTGCTTAATATGTTTGAAACTGCAAAGGTGGCAAGTAATTTGAATTAAGAAGATCCAACCAAATTCAATTATTTTAGGTACTATTTGTTTCTTATTAGCTTTGAATTTTTTTATAGAGTCAAACATATAGAAACCAAACTTGTTAGAGCATTCACATTGGTTTATGTATATTTTTATGCAAAATGACTAATCAAAACCCACTTTATCTAGTTCAGCTAATGAGTTTTATGTATAGAAACCAAACTTGTTAGAGCATTCACATTGGTTTATGTATATTTTTATGCAAAATGACTAATCAAAACCCACTTTATCTAGTTCAGCTAATGAGTTTTAAAAGACACCATACATCCGATTATTTATTTTTTTATCCATATCATTTAATTTAATTTTTATTTTTTATAAGGATTATATTTTTCCTAAAGATCCTATTTTTCAACTTTTTGGAAAAAAGAGATGTGGAGAGAGAAATAGTATGAGAAAATTTTGGGAAAAGAGAGATATAGAAGAGAAATAATAGGAGAAAATTTTGAGAAAAGAGAGATGTGGAGAGAGAAATAGTATATTAATAAGATGGATGTGTGAACAGTGCCCGCTACATGCCCTAGTAATAAAACAATTTATTACTTATCAAAAAAAAAAAACAGTGCCCACTACATGTAGCGGTGCCTGTTCACAAATGCAAAAAAATGTATTTTGCATTTGAAATGCATAATCCAATGTAGATGGTTTTTTAGTGTTTTGCTTATCTATTTTAGATAAAAGTAAGAAATAGCTAAGCCATTGTGAGTGCTCTTATCCAGCCCTAAAATACAACCCACCAAATTATATCTCAGACTGAATTTCATTGAGTTGGAAAGAGAAATGTTCATCTAAATCCACTTGAGCTTTCAAATCCTGGAACTACACTATATTGCTTATGTGCCATGCCCAAGTCCATGTTTGCAAGCCCATCAAGGACGCATAGTAATTTGTTCTTACCCTTTCCACCAGCAGACCATTGCTTGTCGTCTCGCAGCTCTCAGTTTCCAGGCATAATACTTCAACCTCCCCACTATCATATGTGATCTAACAGTTAATAGAAGCATTAGGTCACAATCACTTAGGTCAAGTGGGAAATGGGAGAGAAGATAGTAAAAATAATTCATTTGACAAACAAATAAATGAGTCAGCCGCTAACACACTCATGATAGAGAAAAGGAAAAAAAAAGGGGAGCTAATGCATGTAGGTTAAGTACCATAGCCAGTTCAACAACAATGACCGCAGACTAGATCACTTTTATTTATCTCTCAAACAGAAAACAACCTTTAAATATTGGAAGAAAAAAAAAAGTAGTTGAAAGCGGTTCCCAAAATACAAAGAAGGTTTTTTATTTTTTTATCCTAAAATTTACTTTCCTACAGTATGAATGTGTGTGAAATCTGGTTTAAAATACTTTTGATTCAGATTTTTTTTTTTTTTGGTAAATACAGGAGGATCAAGATACCGCTGTGTTGGGATATCTTATCCACCTCTCCAACAAGAGTTTAAGTGCAATCCTTTTTTTTTTTTTTTTTTAATCTCTCTCATCAGACCAATCTGCCTCTTTAGCTTCTTGTACTTGGAAGATATTTGTTAGAAATGGTAAGGGGCCAGGTTTAGGACTGGGGAAGCCTTCCCAAACTTGAACCCGTTAAAAAAACATGTATCACAAGCTTGATTAGATTTAGGAATCTTAATCCAACCCCATCCCACTTATAGTTGGGGAACCCAAACTTTTCCCGGTTACTAGTCCCATTTGTAGATATTACGTGCAGTCTTATCAGTAATTTTTCCACTTGTTCCATCAACAAATTCAGACTCATATGTAAATATCTTTCACCATATTCAGTTATGCTTCACAATTTGTCCCACCAACAAAAATAACATTTAACATATTGTCAGAAGTATCAACCATATTTCTCAATATATTTGTCAGGTAAAATCTTTTCTTCTTTTTTGCAAAAGAGATTGTATGAGGGGACAATATCAAGGAGAGTAAAATGACAGTAACAATTCCGCAAAATGAAAAGCAACAAGCCAAGACAAAACCAAATGTATTCCGGAGAGGAAGCTATCCATCAATTCAAATTGTGCATTTTTTTTTCTACTACCAAAAGTTGTTCCGTTTGGAAATGGAAAACTATAATGTCCAGTTGCATAAGCATCTATTGACTTTCTCAGTATTGTTTTTGAGAATTACAACCGTCCACCAAGCATGAATAGAAACTGGAAA
The DNA here is from genome assembly GCF_901000735.1 of Corylus avellana. Lineage (NCBI taxonomy): Eukaryota > Viridiplantae > Streptophyta > Magnoliopsida > Fagales > Betulaceae > Corylus > Corylus avellana. The sequence continues at coordinate 5,003,833 of NC_081541.1, forward strand.
GTAAAAGACCAATATCGGTTGTATAGAACTACAAATGATATTCCAGAATTTCTCTCCCATAACCCAAATCATCACTGTCTATCAATTGAGATAACAACTTGATCCGCCACCCAATTAAAGCCTCACACTCATTATCAGTTCCCGCACAATTCATCAAATAAGGTTACTTAGGATACTTATCAAGAATATGGTTACTTAGATGCAAAAATTCAGATGAGTCAAACAATTTCAAGCTGCATTCTTAAATTAAGTTCATACTTACATTGCAAGGGTCTTTGAGCTTCGCTCTGAGATAATTGGAAGGTTCAGCAATAATGCTGCTACTGTCCCTGAGATTTTCTTTAATAGGGGCATTTCTTTCTAGAATTTGAGTCGAAAGATGTGATTCAGCAAGGGAGGGTCTCAGGGTTACAGAATCACAAGAAGATGAAAGTAGTTCTTTCTCCATATTTTTTTCAAACTTTTTAGATGCACCATGTTGGTGATTGATAGTAGAACACTCACGCAATCCAACTGAATCAGAAGCAGTTGAAGAGATTGCCCGTTTTCGCCTATGTCCCACACTAACACACTGGCTCACATTTTTTTGGGTTTCTGTTCCAGTTGTGGACAAATCAAGTTGCTTGCCATGTGCCAACTTCAATGTGTTGTTCTTAATGATCTCGGACTGTGTGTCATCCTCTTGGCACTTCCGACCACGTTTAGGAAGAGAGCTAACAGGCTGAAACATGATCAGAAAAAGTTCCAACCAAAAAGATAACAAAGTCATTAGATTAATAATTAAATGAAGCATATAATCAAATCAGTAAAAGCCACCCTTTAGATACTTACCAGAGAGATACGAGATTTAAACCTGTGAATAATCTTCTCAAGAAAACAGTCATCAAAAGAGGACCGAGTAAGACATCCTGAATTTGCCTGCAGGCAATAAATATATTACACGTTATATAATGATTTACATGCAGTTAGTACCTTATTAAAATCTAAAGAACTGTCCTTCTCACTCTTCCCAACAGAACTTACTCGATATAATGATGATGGCAGCAAGATCAGTGCAGGGGCATGTGATGAAGAGACACCATTATGATTTAATGCTGTTACAAAGGAGTACCCAATGTCTGCTAAAATGTGCAGTTTCTGCATTTCAAAGAACACTATTTGTCGACATTAGTTAAAACATAAAGCAAAGATTAAAAAAAAAAAAAGGAAGAGATCCTCTAAGATACACAACTTTTTTATTTTATAAGTAATTATAAACAATTTGTTAGAAAAACGTGAAAAGGAGTCAAAAAGAATACAGATGTACACAAGAGAATCTGTGATACACAATTCTTACTGGAGTATTTTGAGCATCAACAGCATCCTCAGCTTTCTTAATAGCACGAAAAATACTGAGCAGAAGTAAGCGAGCATCATTAACAAGATCCCTGTCCCCATCAACAACACTGACTAATGCCTCCAGTAAATGAAAAAGTGGACTGCATATAGAAAATATACAAAGCAACATCACCATAATTGATAACTACAGTCTAAGTCAGTACTTGGTAAACTGTACTAAAAGAAAAATTAGATTCAGGAATAACTCTTTCTTTTTTGTATGTGTATACTCAGGAAGGAATAACTTACCTGCAAAACTGGGCATAGAGTTCTTCATCCTTACAGTTTTCGTGAGGGAAGCCTGTATCGTGAGCAAGGAGATATATCAAGAATACCACTATATATGCCGGATAATCGGTGATTGATCCTCCTTGCGCAGCAGAAGCTTGACGGATTCTCGCTTCTCGACTATATTCCTTAATAAATTCTGCCATATATTTAAATGCCTAAAATGAACAGAGTCAGCATCTATTATTTATACAGAAAATCAGAAGAAAACTGTTATATGCACTCTTAATGTACACTCTTTGACATGGCAATGAAAATCATCTTGGGATTTGGATGGATTACCGTCCAACGGTGATTTCCAGTGCCACGTCAGGCAGTGAGGACTGACGAGTGCATATAGCATTTCTCAAATCAGAAATATAATAACTGTATGGATGCAAGAAAATAACATACGTTATCCTGCAGATCTTTGAGGCGATCCGATGTGGCCAATGCAAAAGCACATGCATATCTGCTAGGAATAGCATGCTCCTTCAATAGCTTGTGTGTCTTATCGAGAAATATTCTCCGAACAAAAACAGAAGAGTCCTGGAATTTGAAAGAAGAAAATAAATCTCACCAAAAAAGAGTATAACAACAATAAATTTAAAGAATAATAATTGAATTAGATAAAAATAGCTGGATCTAAAAGATGCACAATTTTAATTTTTCAGGGAAGATGAAAAAGCTTAGGACTACTAGCTTCACCTGATGGGTGATGGCAGTTAACTATAGATTTTGGACTCATTCATAAAATAATTATTTTTAAAAGAACCTTCGAATGCCGCATTCCATTGGCAGAAAAATTGATGTTTTAAGAATGTATTTCTACAATTAAAAGGACTAATAATGGTGTGGAATCTATGGAGGGAAGGAAATGATAGAAATTTTGAAGGTTGAAAACATGCAACGACAAGATATGGAGGTGAACCTTCTTCTTCACCACACATGAAGTGAAGGGTGAGTCTCCAACTGGAGGGAGTATCATATTATAGTAATAGTACTGGACAATAAGGAAAATGCTAAAATTACTGATAATGCCATTTGATATGGAATGAGCTTGAAAACAGGCTCATGTTAAACTTTTCATCCATTGCGAAATTCAAATTACATTTGAAAGCCTTTGAAAACTATGATTGAAAAAAATTCTGTTTTCGGTATCTGCCTGAGGCCCGCATACCTTTGCCATTAAAATTGTAAAGCAAAAAATCTCTGGTGAAATATGCAAATCCCATCTTTTGGAAAGCTGCAGAACAGACTTCGCAGCAGCTAATCTGATGTGAGCCTTATCACTTTCACTGTATTACACAATAACCAGAAGCAAATGAGCATATAAAAAGCTCACTTATATATAGGATAAGCAAGTTTACAGAAGATTCTAACCCAGCAAAGGAAATACTGATTTCGAAAAGACAACATAAATATGGAAAAGTGCAGCCTCTTTAGATTGTTTCGTGTGTTTTTACTACTGATATACTAAAATAACATGCACAGTCAGTGTCTGGAACAGAAATAATCTTGGATCTGCCCCTGTTTACATAAAAGGAGCCACAAGGAACGAGAGATCAATTACCTTCATCATCTTGCATGACTGGAGAGATACATCTTTAAGGTCAAAAAATTGAGGCCAAAAATTGATATTTCCAAGTCAAAACGATAATGGTTGAAATTCCAAAAATAAATTAAAGAAAATGCTCATGTACTTAGGGATGCATTTACGCTTTTAATGATATTTGCCTATTACTTATCAGGAGAAAAAAAAAGGCATAACACTCCCAGAACAGAGTGTTTCCCACTACAGTATATGCCTAAGTATCAATTCTAGGATTGCCACAGCATGAAAGCAAAGAAAAGAAATCAGTAGAAAAGAAAGTTGTTAAGCCTTAGGTGGAGTTACCAGAATCATCATAATGCATTTGGAAAAGGTGAATTTTATGACTTTTACAACAAGTCATGGACAAATGACAGCAACCCTTCAGCAATAAAAGTTATACTACTTCACAAACTTTCTTTTATCGTAAATAACTTGCTAAAATCATCCTTCTTGAGCGCCATCTTAGATTAGGCTGTAACTTTGTTCCTAATTTCTCTTCCTCTAATCTTATGGATCTTGTTACTTTCTAGATTTTCAACCCCAATAGGGTGGTTGCTTATCTTGTATACTTTTCATGTCCCTGAGCTTTTCTTTCTAATAAATTATTATTCATCAAAAAAGGGCTTGAATTACAAGAAGACACAATTCCCTAAAAGACTAACAGCAAGCAAGCACTGACAATTACAGTAAAGAAAATTGAAAAGATTTGGAAAAGCAGATATCAGTTAAACCACTCCTACAAGGGATGCATAAACACTTCATAGATAGACAAACTTCATGATGATACTTATCATCCAACCCCTTCAAAATCTCTAATACTTGCAGTTAAGAAAATTCTAACAAAATTTAGAAAAGGAAGTACCAAAAAGTTAGCATTATTATGATGAAAGGTATTCATACCTTTGCACCAACATGGAAAGTACTCTATCAAGTTTAAGGGAAAAAGAAATACACAACGAAAAAGGAGCTTGTCCTTTTATAAATGCAGAATGAGTATTATAAGGAGCCAACGGTCTTAAGCAGAAAAGGCATCTCTTCCTCCCATAAAACAAGGATATAGGATAAGGTCACAACTTCAATCCAGAATGGGTGAATGAATTATATTTACCTATCAAAAAAACAAAACAAAAAAAAAAAAAGAACAAAAGAGGAAACATATAATGAAGAAAAGAAAGGAAAAAAAATCTGAAGAAAGATAAACATAAAAAGAAAATAGAACACACCCCCAACATTAAGATGCATGAATTTCTTCTATTAACTAAAACCCCTCTTAGCCAAAAATATGCCTCCATATTAACTGATTGCAGAATCCTATTAGGATGCACATAGAAAAGTTTAAAGCAAAGATTTAACAGCTTTCATTTTTTCCTTATCAATTTAGTTTTGGTCCAGGAGATCCTGATTGGTTTTTCAATAGAGAAGTTAAGGCATGAATCAACCTCCAGGTGGAGAATATCAATAATGAAGATTTAAATATAGTTATATAGCTATTAAGTCGATGATATATGAAAGGAGGGAAATTGCAAATCAAAGTTGTGGCATCCAAAGTCACCATTAATTTTATATCTCATACCATGAGATGATACCATCAAAAGCACCACCCTTTTGCAGCATTTTTGACAAAATGTCCAATACTTCATTAATTTTCCTTCTGACATGAGTTGCCCGATGTGGCAAAAAACTCTTGATAAGTGTTTTCAGCCCATAAATCTGCAAATGACACAAAAATAAAACATGAGTAATTTACAAGGAAAGAACAATTTGCAGACGGTTATCAGAAGTTTGAAAATCATCACTAGAAGCTTAGAACCCTTGTTGGGTTGAGCTTTGAACCCATCTCTAATGCATCTACCATCTTTCATATGAATGACCTGAGATTTTAAATTTTCTAAGAATTTTCCAAGCTTGAGAATTAGTCTGAAATCTAATTCTTTTTTTTTTTTTTTTGATAAGTAAAAAAAATTAATACACAATAAAATAGTCGGTTAATGATACCAATCATTTTTACTTTTTTATTTTTTCTAGTGTGCTACCAATAATTTTAATGATATGTGTCGATTACTAATCAAAAAATAATAATAATTCTAGCTACTTGTCAATCAAGCTTCCTACAAACAATGAAATGTCTGGAAGCAACAACCTTAGACCAAAGGCTTAATCCAAATACCCACATATGGTGACAAAAAACTAACAAAAATGCCCTCTTAATATTCAACAGGATATAAATTTTATCCAGCAACTAATGCTTCTCAAACACAGCAAACTTCAACACTATGACAACTTATGAATAAATCCCCAATCTTGTCATCTCACCACTCTTCTAAGCCAGATAATTCTATATGGTTGTGCAGCACAATCCAAATTTTCACTCATTTCCACCACTAGACACTTCATCTCCTGTTTCATGGACACTTGGACAGTAAAAAGACCAAACATTCATTGTATAAACCAACTCCAAATTGAAAGAAATTTTTTTTTGATAAGTAAACAGATATTTTCTATTCTCGAACTCTTTCACCCATTCTAACTTACCAAGCAATTTAAGATTGTACTCCAAATTGAAAGAAATGGTCACATTAACAACTGAAACTAAACCAAATATTCAAATAAAACTCCCTTCTCCACAACCTACCTTCAATTTGCAAGAATTACTACAGCCAGAAGTATCATTAAATGAATTAATTAGATCATCTGATGCATCCACCTACACACAAAAAGTTTACACTACTTAGAAAACAGTTTCCTATGATCACATAAAGTAGATGACACAGGAGTACTAAACAAGTAAACCACATTACAGCTCAATAAATTACTTGAAAAATTTTCTCATTAATGTATGATGAGATCTCTCCATCTTGAGCCTCAAATGTCGAAACAGAGTATTGTGCAATGCAGCTTAAAGACTGCAATACTGTTGGGATGTTTCGCCTACTATGCAGAGAATCCACAAGTTCCTGGACAGATGTATCGAACTTAGTTTATTTGTCACTACTGAGAAGCTGTTACTATTATCAGGAAAAATCAAAATCATGGATGGCTATGAATTTAATAATAACATACAGACAACATTATTTATGGCTTCTATTTTGACTATGGAGCATGAACTTCAAATTCAGAAAAGCAACCTCAGGATAGATTATTCATAATCAGATGAATATCTTATATGTGCAAAAAACCATACGTATGACATTCACTTAGAAGAAGAAAAGACGGAGGAAACATATGACATTCACCTTTGAACTCTTATAAAGATCAAACAAAACATTTCATGTCCATTGATATATTTCATCAATAGAAGCAAAAAGAAAAGCTTTCGAGGCATATTAGTCAAAAGTAGAGAAACCAAACTCATTTTCATATGATGTTATTTCTGCAGTAAGGAAGATCTTGACAGTGGACAATCCTCGAAAAAAGGATATAATCAGGGATTGGTTTTGTGTGCATACGGATAGTAGAAAAACAGTAGATCATCTCTTTACTTGACTGTTGGTGGCAAGAGAACTTTGGTCGCAAGCTTTTTCTCTTTTTGTGGGTGATGCGATGGATGGTTGTGGATTTTTTTAGCTTTTTGGTAAGAAAAATGGTCATTCTAAGAGTAGTAAAATTCGGAATTCCATTGTGTTTTACAAGGATAATTCAGAGATAGTCGGACTTCTGAAGGGGTTGAAGTAGCATTGATCTTTTAAAATTGCAGATTGTAATTTGTTAGGAATTTCACTAGTTACTTCCTGTGTACTGAAACATGCTCCTTCTTAAAAAAATGAATCTTTACTCATCAAACCAAAAATAAAAAAATAAAAAAAGATATATAAAATTTTATATCACTTGTAGCTCCAAAATATTGAGATAAGTATACCTTGCATAATTCTGAAAAGAAGAATTGCTCAGAAACACCAGCTAATGCCGCAATTGCAGCAACAGCAATTTTGGCCTGCATGCGACTTCCCTCAAGACATACTCTCTCCAAGATGGGATATATATCACTACAAAAGGCAAAAACATTGTGGCTACGCCAATAAAAAACCCAACTGAAACAGAAACAATAATAAACCAAAAAAAAATCCTTAGATTTTAAAAGTGAAAAAAAAAAACAAAAAAACAAAAAAACAAAAACAAAACAAAACAAACAAACAAACAAAGAAGAGAAAAATATTAAAGATGAAATCCCCCAAATCACCATAAGAAAACAATTGCAGTGACTCAAAGAAACATGCTATAAATATACATCCCCAACAATATATAGCCATCAGTCTAGGTAGATTCAAGATTTTATCCAGGATACAAATTTAGCAATGAAACAAATATTCAATTTGAAGTGGGAAATGCATCTTAAGTACAAGAACCATATGCCCACCATCCACATAGAAGAGGTGAAGAGAAATAAGTCTTCTAGAACTTTACTACATCACTGTTGTAAAAGGAATAATGATTACTTCAGAAGCATAAACAAAGTACAAGAGTAGTAAGCCTAACTTCCATAGTATGTATATTGAAGCTAGGAAGGGGAAGGTGCATTTTAGAAAGTTACTCCATTACACTCTTCATAACCAGAACAAATGGCTTATATGCACTGGATTGATATTGAGAAAAAATGGCTTAGCTTCAAAAAAATGTTTAAGAAGAAAAGGCGACCCTTTTTCCAGAAATAGCACACTGAACCTCTTCTAATGTTTTCAAATGGAGGCACCAAAATGTTCGAGTGAAGGGGAAGGATCGGATCCAATTAAGAGTAATCCATTTTAAGGCATGTCTGAATTTAAATGATCACATTTAAGCAGAGAAAAAAAAAATCCCCCACTATAAGTCTCCTCTTAATCATTAATCTCATTGTATACAGAGTATCACCACAAGCATAAAGCAAAAAGAATTACCTGAGTTTGACAGATGTATGAGGACCTGCTTTTGCTAACACCTCAATCAGCTTGTCACTGATTTGGTTATTCTTCTCTATCAACATTTGAAGTTGCACCTCCGAACCTCTTAGGAGTGAGGGGTAAATGCTAATGATAGCCTAAGTCAGGTGAGATGGCAATGATTTAAGTAAATGGTATATACAATAAACAATTGTAAAGTTTATAACTATGGATGGAACCTTGCATTAATAAAGATTGCAATCTTATCCTAACAAAACATGAAAAACCAACCCTGAGAGAAAGATTCAATCAAACAACTATTTCTCCACCATATTTTTTCTTTCTTTTTTTCTTTTCTTTTTTTATTTTTTATTTTTATTTTTTTGATATGTCTTTTTTTCTTGATCATTCTCCTCTAACGCACTAAAAAATGAATAAGGTGAAATTTAATTACAAATAAATTTTTGCCAAGTAATATTCAACAACTATTGAGGAATACCACACCTTTTCATCAGCCACACAAGATATCAGTTTAAGTTGATTGAGTTAATGCCACCAATAGGCAACAAAAGCTGTGCCACAACCATATATTCTGAGGCACAAGATAATTCCTCAGGTCACAGCCTCAATTGACCAGGCTCACAACCAAAGGTGTGGGACACTTATGTATGAATCATACGTTTACAAAAGCAGTGCCCACAACTATATAATGTGAAGCACAAGGATAGTTCCTCAGGCCAAAGCTTTAAGGGAACAGACCCACACCCGAAGCTGTGGGAAACTTATAAATCATATATTTGATGCCTGTTATCCCTAGTGCAGCCAGCTATCACTCATTGAGCAGTCAGACTACTCTGATCTAAGTTTTCGCTTTAGATGTTATCTCTCTTCTAAATCAGTGTGGATTATAGATGACTCGTACAATCAGTTCTTTGCTCTATCCATTTGTTTATCTCTTACTAGTTTAAAATCATCCATTTTGTGCAGCCTTGAAAAAAAAAAAAAAAAAAAAGGAGTTAGTTCCTATCCACTTAACAACAATGTTTTCTTACCAGAAGAAGGTTGGCAGAAGAAGCCTCCAAGAGCTTGTTTCCAGATCTGTTACTGGAAAGATAATCTAGAATACATTGGATGTGCTCCGAACCAAATATGTTATACGAGCATTTTGAGGAGAGTGAACACAAAAACTCATACTGTGGATCTCTACCACCCATTGTTTTCAAAAATTTATCCTGAAAAAAAAAAGTAACATACAGTAAGTACAGAGTATTTGAACAAATAAGAAAATCAATGCAGGATTACTAATTAACTCTTCCAAAAAGAAGAGATTTGAGCAACTTCCTATACCATATTTATAAAACATACAGATGAAAAAGTTTCTTTCCCTTTTTTCTTGGCCAGAAGCAGAATTAACCAATAAAGAGGTCAACCATTGAGTTATGCCAGATCATGAGTAGTCAAACCAAAATTAAAATATGCTTCACCAACATAACACAACTCCCAACCACAACTGCATAGAATAAGATGATAAGCGACCAAACAAACTGAAAATATGGTTTTATTAAATATGCACAAACAAACAAATACATTGGTTTCTTTTATAGACCTCAAAAGGCAGTATCAGTTATCATAGCTCCGATTTAAGGGAGCACAGGAAACAGGCAGCATAGGATGCAAAGCAAGATGTGAAGCAAACCAACTCCATGAATATCCAAGCGAAGACAATTAGTGCTATTATCATTGTCATAAAAGCTCCCCTGCCAAAGATAATGACATGAGACATACAGCTAGCAGAACTTCCAGATGCAGAAAGTTTTGGCTTCACTATGTGAAAATTCGTATGAATCCATATTTGTCAGAAAATAATTTGTTTCCCATTAGTTTGAGCATAAGAATAGAAATAGGAATACATGCCATATATAGTAGGTCTCAACAGACTTTCATGAGATAAAAACAAGTAAAAATAAGGTTCCATGTCATTAGTAGAAAAGCAAACCAAACAAAGGTTACTTTGCAAAATGGATCACTACTCACTGATTATAGATCCTGGACCATAAATGAATGGTCATTCTGGAAGTGTTTCTGCAAATCCAATCCTCATTATGTGGGACAATAAACACTTATTCCTCCAATATTAGTTATTTGCTTGTTTGTCTACAACCAAATAAAAAAAGAGAAGAAAAAAAAAAAAGGGAGCATATGTTCCCTATTTTCTAATTTCTCCACGCCAGAACATTTGATGTAAGTTGGAACTTTTCTTTTGCTTCCCAAACCCCAAAGAAAGTAACAAATCACAGCGGTAATCCAAAAGTTAATCTTATTTCATACTTCAAATTCACAAGATTAAAAAAAATAATAAAAAATAAAAAAATCTGCATCAAATTAGAAAGTTTCCATTAACATATTCTTTCCTAAAAATAAAAGGCAAGCAACATAAACAAGTTCGATGGAGATACACTTGCTCAATATCTTTCTTATAACAAAAATATAACACATGATTTTAAAAACCGGAATGGACCTGGCAGTTGGACCATTCAAGGGTGACACATTGCCTACAATGGGCAAAACCCTTACTATTCAAAAGATTACCCAAACCTGCTGGGCCAAAGGTCCAAACGCACACTTGTCGGACCATTCGCAGGTTGCACAGTTCACTGGGACACGCATGACCTTTGCCTTCCAATAACCAGCCCCCTCTCATCTTCATGTTCTTTATGAATTTCAAATATTCACAGAACTGCCATGGACTTAATTAACTTCCAATATTTTTTTTTATCAAACTTTGCTAATTTTTACATACAAAATCTGTTTATTTCTAATTTCTAATCATTTTATAATTTTATTAAATACTAATTATCGCAATCCAACTATGGTCCAATCAACAATCGACCCCTAAACCTTAAACCTCTTCACTTTTCCGGTTCTCTCAACATTCTGGTTTTTAAAACATTGACAAAAAATGCTATAGATGAAAGAAACACAAAATAATACTAACCACTAAAATATCAGTAACTTAGCTGATCCAATAGAAGCATTTGAAACACATCCAATATGACAACTTTAATGCACTCAGAGACAAAAGAAACTTCAAGAATGCAAGAAAAGGCGATAGATGGCATCCTCAAATAATAAGAAAGGCATAAAGTAAACTCACTCTGGTGGTCTGAGCATCTCTAACTTTCAGTTCGTCCAATAATGATGCCAGAGTCTTGAAAGTGTTATTATCTTTCATTTGGTTCAATTTATGAAAGGAGTCTTCTGCTTTGGAAGGATCTGGGAAAAATGCAGCCATTTTCATAATCGAAGCTTTAATTTTATTCTGTATCTCTTCTGAACTATTCTCCTGCACATGTATTCCAAGTGCTTCAATAATTCAAAGCTATTTTTTTTTTTTATGAGTAATAATTCAACACTATATTATAAACAAGAAGCACAAAGCTGTGTCTCAAACAGGCTGACACCCCTCTGATTCGTACGCAATCAACTCCAATCGTTAGAAACTAAAAAATTCAAAAAAAAAAAAAAAAAAAAAGGAACTAGACAATAAGCTCTAAAACTCAGAACCATAGAATGAAATGTTTTGCATGTCTAAAGCCAAGGCTTGTATGCAGTATTAATCACATGGACAATGATACACACCAAAATACACTGTAATTTGGTCTGGTAATACGGCTGTACAGATAACAATAACAAACTTGACTAATCTATGATTATTGGGGAATTGAAACTGCAGAATTAGGCATAGCCAAACTGTCTAATTCTACAAAATCACTAAATCTAAAGTCAAAGCATCATATAAAAATTGTGTAGTAAACAAACTTGAAGCATGTATGCCTTCAGTTGCTTGTTAGAGCAATGTTTAAGAAGTAAGATGGCGATAAACCATGCAAATCATTTTTCCATTGACTAATTATGAGCTATAGTTAGCAACTTGGACATCCAAGAACTGTACCTTATCTTTTTTTCGTAGGGCCAAATAAATTTGCAACTCTTTTTGCAACCTGAAAACAAACAAACCTTGTAAATAGTCTCATTCTTCACCAAGAACCATAGCAGCATGTTAGTACTGATACCTTCTCTTCTGGGATAAGATAGAGCTAAATGCCTTCACATGAAGAGGGGTGAAAAGAGAAAACAAGTGGATCCAATGTCTTGTCCTCTCCTCAACTGAAAGAAGTGCTGGAAATAAATCCTCCGCAAGTACAAGCTCCATGTTTTGGGACCTGAAGAATATTAATAATTTTTACACCTGATATATAATTACAGCATTTGGTTCAACAAGCCATAAGGTCTAAACAAACATACCTGAACTCCTTGCAATCTTTATCATAGCACAGCATCAAAATCTTACATGGAATCTGTTCGAAGTGATCACTTATTGTCATGTGGCCTTCAGAACATTTGTTACAGTAATTTTGATATACTTCCACCAACTTATGTAAGGCCTTCTTTCTCACAGATACCTGAATAAAGAAAAGGCATTATGTGAGTGTCAATAACTGTATTCAAGCAAAGGATAAAAAATAAAAATAAAATAAAAAAAGCTTTCTGCAGTAAAAGTACCTTCTTATCCCGAAGTCTTTCAGTAGCTTGAGATATTAATTTCGGGGAAACAAATTTCAAGTTAGATTGGGCAAGATCACAGGCCACAATCACTGCCTGTGTTCTCACTCTATCATCAAAATCTAACAATCGATCTTCGATGGCAGCTGCTCAGTTAATTAGCATTCAAAAATGAGATATGTAAACTATATCCAAAAGACTGCAGAATCAGGAGACATGCCACATAAGACGCACGAGTTTGATTGCTCGTTACTTACTGAGAACTTCATGTGATTCTGACCCTGAGGGATTGGCCATGTAGAAAGCCTTAACACATTGTAGAGCACTAACTCTAACTTCCACAGATTTATCAGAGAATCTTTTCAAGAACTCTACAAAAAGATCATGGTAGTCTTGGGCAACACGCTGTTTGGGAAGTGCAAGAAGTTTTCCAATTAAATTAACAGCTTTTATTCGGACATCAACCTGATCAGTCTGCAAATAAAACCAAGCAGTTGATAAGTATAAAACGTGAACTAAAAGTAGAAGGCATATTATATGATAAACTCACCATCTGAAGAAAAACAGAGATGACCAATGGCCCATCATAGAGGGAGAGAGAGGTCATACCAGTAATTCGTGTGTCAAGTTTGGAATGATAGCAAGAAGCATCTGAGGAGCACACTGGAAAAGTTCAAAAATAATTTCATGGTAAAATTCTTTGAGCTCATTCTCTACAGCATCCCTATCCAGAATACAAGCTGTTAAAAACCCACAAACATAGGGCTCAAGCTTTTCTGCACAATTTTGGATGATAGAAACAGCAAGCTTATAAGAAGCAGAAGGTACACCCTGTAAAGCATACAAGGGACATAAAAGCATTAAGGTGGAAGTGAAGTAAGATTTTAAAATCCAACAGTGGCTCATGAAATAGCATACATGTATACAATAAAAACAAAAGCATCGCATAATAAGTGAAAATACAATTTTCAACATTTTCCTGGTATTCCTCGTTCTATCATGGCCTCTATGAGGCACTCCTATAGGAAATGTGAGATTTAAATATAGATGCCATGTTAAAGCAACCAGCCCTTTAAACTAAATGGAAAAAATAAACAAAACTGACAAGAAATATGTTAAATAATATAAATTCTACTGACGATATAGTATTATTGAGTAGCTATAAAAATAAAATAATAAAAAAGAAGAAAAAATAAAAAATTAATTAATTAAATAAAAGATATCTCCCAAGGGCTGAAAAAGATTTCTTACCCTTACATTTAGGAAAAATCTACTTCCTGGTTTCATAGATGTAGTTGCTGGATATTAAACGCAAATCTTACTCATTGAGAAGGCATTTAAGATTGTATCAGGAAACAATCAAAGCTAAACCTCAAATTTAAAAAGAGAGGAGGTCGTGGATTTTTCCCTTTGGATATGAAGCATAAACTCATCAATAAGATGGGGAAGATGCAGAGTATGTTGCAGCATCCAACCTTAGTGTGAGAAGCAGAACCAGAAAAGTAACAAAATAGAATATAGGAACCTCTAGACCAATAACGGCTAGTAAAGTTCTCTCAATATTTCTCTCCCAATTGACCTTTTGCTAAGAAAATGGCTTCAAGATTCTCATATCAATGTCTCCATGCAAGAAAAAACATATAGAATAGTAGTCAATAAATAATCTATAAAATGGCAAGCATCACATCTCCAAAAACTCCTATTCTTCTCCTAGGCTACTCAGGCACTTGCAAAGAATATCCCTCCACTCTCAGCTCTCAAACTAAAAGAAACTGCTTCCTGAAGACTTCAAGATGCTAAGTAGCTGCTTCCATAAATCCCAATTGCTCCAGTTAATTCAAAATTTTAAAAGGAGACAACCATCAAAGGTATGTGTCAAAAACCAGCAGGGAGAGTTTTCCAAACTTCAATGTGAAATAAGATAACTCTGGGTACAAGAAGCTGCTTCCATGTCCTAAGAATGAGCAAGGAAGATGGCCCTTTTAAGAACCCTAGGAAACTAAAACTCATCAGGGAGCAAACTGTTTGCTTTATCCCACAAAGAAGCAATACACTTCTATGTATTTTAGTAAATTATAGATTGAAGTAGATGATTTGATTCACCACCAAGTGCTTGACCTACATAGGCATTTCCCTCTCCTACTAGGAACATGGAAGGCTATATTTGTCACTAGTGTGAATTTGATGATAAAAGCCATGCATCAGACACATTTATAAACAGCAAAGATCCGATATTGAGAACACCAAAAAAAAAGTTCATTTGCCACCAAAACTGAACTTGCTAATAAATTGCATTATAGGAAACAGGCAAATGTTCACTGCACAAAGCACATTTTGTCTCAGTCCAATAATGCATTACTACAAAACAACTTCTCAACTTAAACTGTGCTAAGGAAAATACTTCTTATTGAGTTGTCTAAAGTCTAATAACATCAAAGAAGCCCAGTTTAATATATAAAAAATTAAAAATTAAAATACAGCCACAACAACATGAATCCAAAACAAACACAATCCACTTACCTTTCCCTCCTTTACAAGATTTCGCATAATCATATCCAAAACTGTCTGAGAAGTTTCCTCGTTTAGAATATGTGTCATTATAGACATAATATGATTAATCAAACTCTGCTGGTGATTTTCCCTATATTTAAGAAAAAAGGAATGCATTATTATTGATATCATCAAAATTAAGCAATAACATATGCTCAAATCCAAAATAACAAATTAGTGTTCAACTACTTTATTTTTACAGTTAACTAGCATTTAACTAAAATAAATAAAAAGTACATTAAAATCTATCTATAATGAATGCAATAGATGTATCATTTTGAATACATTACTCTTGACCATCAAAACTGCAAATAATGCAATTAGGTAGGTTCTTTATGTTTGAACTGTGTGACAAGAGTTCCAATAAGCATTTATTATAAGGAGGCTCATATTTTTATGATATTATGTATCAAAAAGGTTTGACACACACACACACATATATATAAGAGAGAGAGAGAGAGAATCTTGACCTAACAACCGAGAAAAAAATATTGAACATCTCAAGAACTAGATCGTTGCAGTCAATATCCAGCATTATAACACAACATTTACATTGTGCAACAGTCTCTAATATTTTAACTCTTCTTGAAAAGAATGGGCTTGCAGTATCAGCTAGCTCAGAAAAGGTGCCAACAATGAGCTTAAAAATGTCCTGAAATGAATAAATTGAGGTAACTTGCCTTAATCAGTATACAGAAAGTAAAATCTCACATAGGTATTAACACATGCACAAAATACACACAGTGAGACTAAAGAAGAAATAAAATGCTAGCTATACATTTATCAATTAAGTACTTGTTACCCTAAGATATTTGTCTTCGAAAGGTGGTTCAGGTGCCATGACCCGAAATATTTCACTGATGCAGATGGCCACTAGAAGTCTAACTTCCTTATCTTTATGCTGAAGAAGGCTCTGTACAATTGCTTTGCTCAAGGGCTTTATGGCTACTTCTAGCTTTTTGGTAGCTTCTAACTTTTTGGCAGCTTCATGCGATGAAGGCTGTTCTATTTCTGACAAAGCATTTGCAACTTGCTGCAAAGGAAAAATACCAAACAACTACAGCAAATGAGACTATTTTTCTGCCAGGAAAAGTTCAGCAATATTAAATCAAAAAATGAAATGCACATATTATAAACTGACATCAAAAGAAATGTGAAACCTCCGAACGATGAAGAGAACTAAAAAGTGAGGGCATACAGTAAGTACATAGAACGATCCTGGAAACCACCTCTCTGCCTAGCCACCAAAAACTAAACAGAAATAAAAAGGAACAAATAGATAAACCCACAATGTGGCCTTCCAATTTATGTTGAGGCGGCCACTTACGAAACTGAAACTCCTCACAAGTTTGAGACACACAGATGACAGAAACAAACATAACCTCCCGGATCAGGCAAAGTCTATGTTGCACACGGCACACACACCAGACCCTGACTCAATATACATGGGAATACCAAATACAACAAAAAAACAAAGCAAGGGTACATGGATACCATAACACTCCAAGTCTCTACTCATCTTCCTTTTTATTTCTATAATTTCTATTGCAAAACACCCATGCCTCAACATCTCAATCACGTGTTTGACACACACTGATCTGCTGTATGTGAGCTATGCTTACAACTTAGAACTATTACCAAAACCTTGCGCTCATTCCCAAATTAACCAGAAATTCATTGGCAAATCCTTCCATAAGACGATTTCATCATATGAAAAAGGGTTCAATTACAACTCCATGCTTCTAAAGCCAAAACCAGCACCGATTTTGCTCTCAAAAGCAAGAAAAGTCGAAATATCAGCAAGTAAACAATGGCATGGTCAATCTAACGCAAACAAAATCCACACCGAACAATTTCGCATATACACTGTTTGTATGTACACACAGATAGCAATAACGGCTTACCTTGAGCGACTTGAGTATGGAATCCTTGCTGGAGCGAGTTTGGCGGCCGAGTTGGCAACCGATTTCGGAGACGAGTTGCAAGGCGGACTCGGCCATTGAGGGGATGAGAGCCGTGGAAACCCTAGTTCTGTGATGGAGTAGAGAATTGGGAGTGAGGGTTTTGGCGGTTCGAAATGTGCAGTTCGCTCCAACGCGAACAGTACGCTGAGATCCTAGTGCAGCAAAAGGGGGTTGGTTTGGAGCGAGGACCTCCCGCTCTTGGTGGGCGTGAAAACCACGCTCCTTCTTTGCAACATGGTGGGCCGGTATAGCAGATCCAACGGCTCATATTTTTGGCACGTCACCAACAGCAAATTGACGGGCCCAATTTGTCAGCCCCACGGCCCATCACGAACTCGACAACTTCAAACCCAGTGCTCAGATATGGAAGCGACTCTCTCAACACTGAGTGCCGAAATGGAGTTCGCGAACAGAGTGGTGAGCGCGGCGATTAAAGCGACGAACAACAACGCGGTAATCAACGTGGGTTTGGTGGGGTCGTTCGTGGTGCTGGCCGTGAGATCGTTGAACCAGCAGAGAGACATCGAGGCCCTGGAGGCCCAGAAGGACTCGCTTACCCATTCCAACAAGGCAGTGAAGAAGGCGATGTGGGAGTGGAAGCAACAGCTCTTCGCTGAAGCCTCCTCCACTGAATCCGCTCTCGTCCCACTCACCAGGCTCAAAGCCATCTACGGGGAAGCCGTAGAGCCCCAAATAGGTAGTCTCTCTATCTCTTTCTCTTTCTTTATGCATAGGTGTTCTTCAATTCTGAATACCTTTTTTGTTTTTTTCTTGAGAGTGATTATAAGTTTTGATGCATGATTATAAGTTTTCCTATAACGGCTTTTACTTTTTATGGATTTGCCAGAGGATGCATTGAAGGAAGATGCAAAATCGTCTGCCTCAAATTTTGTAGTCTGAAGCTGGTTTTTCTAGTTCTCGAGGATGCAAGCATTTCAGACACATTGATTGCTGATGAGCGAAGCTGTTCCTGGGAGACGAAAAGCGAATTGATTTTGCATTGTTCTTCGTTTAATTGGTATGTAGACCAACGATAGCTCGGAATTTCCCTTTAAAAAAACACTATGGTTAGTTCTGTAAAATCTATTACTTTAGAAGGAAAGCAAAATAAACAAGCTGCTAGGGTTTGTGTTTTGTTAGCCTCATTGTGTTATTTCAGTTCCTGTAAAAACAATCATTTTACAAGATGAAAGAGTTAAGCTGAACCTCTGTTTGTTGAGAGGACTTCTTCCCTTACAGTTTATTCTGTTACATTATTACCATGGACGTTGACCTGATTGTGAAAATAGATAATTATATGTTATTTCTTCTATACTGAAGCTGAAATGCAAGAGACTGCGTAGCCAGCCATTCATAGATGGTATGATTTTCCCCTCGGTCCCTTTGTTGGCCTCTTGCTCTCATCAGGCATTAAAAATGTCCTATGAACCTCTGTTGAAAAAAGCTGACTATACAAGAACAACGATGGTTTGCATAATAGTTTACAAGACGCAATCAAATTACACTTCAAATCTGGCGTGGATCCTTGAGAATTAATCACAGAACGAATTGAAGCAGAATAGACAAGACACAAGAAGCTGTTTTTTTTTTATCGAGTATAAGAACTGTGAAATCCTCCAAATATCTGATTGGATATGTTCTTTTACAGTGTGATACAGGCACCCTAACAACCAATATTGGCCAGCTAAGGTAAAGTTGGTAAAGTTTCTGAAAATGAACAGATAGATGTGCCTTCTTCATATTTATAGGCCACCAAAATTGTGAAACCATGAGGAAAGTAAATTGCGTAATCTTAAGGTATGTCTTTTCTCATGTACTCTTTTTTCTCAGCCTCGCCCATAATTCAGCAACTCCTGGGTCAAAGCATTGATGAGTGGAAAAGGTTGCAGCAAAGCACCATTAGCTATCTAGGCTAGACTCATAATCGTCCTCTGGATTCTCGGGAGAGACTGCATCTGGAAAGACATCTTCATTGGGATAAATCTTCTGAAATAGCTGCCAAAGTAACAGAACCACCATCGAGTTAAAGTTAGGAACTCAAAATGTGAAAATAGCAAAATTCCTCAATAAATTGGACCTATGGTATGACAACTACGAGGGAGAGAGGGAGCATAAAAAAAACTGTTGAAGAATATACACATGAACTTAGTCCCAGTAAAAGCATGCATAAGGTTGTTCGATCACTTTGTTTCATATTTGCCCCGAACAACCATTGCATGGGAGATATCCCAAAACAGAATAGTTTATGCAATGAGGTAAGATATAATGATACCGAGAAGTAATAACAATTCATAATACAAGGTGAAACAAAACATTGAACTTTATGAAGGTTAAATAAAACATGAAATACCTTCAAAGTCTCATCTAACAGATCATTATAATTAAGATTTCCATCTGGAATGGGAGCGTAGCTGATAGATTCTAATTGATCCTGAAATTAACATAAAAAAGTTTATCAGATACCAACACATGTCAACCATAATGCTGCACATACAGAAATCATATCCACTTGCAGGGTTTCACCAAGAATGTCCACATATATCTCTGAAGAGTACTCAGACCAACAAGGGTTATGCCTTATCCAATAGGCAATAGGATACTCTATCCACTTGATTTCTTTAATTGGTAAGTGACACACGCACCTAATGGATTTTGACCATCCCCTTCTTTTGAGACAAGGAGGTATCATTTGAGCTAGAGCTCATTGGCTATCCACAACCCACATGGCTAGCATCCACCCAAACTGTTTTCAAAAAGAGAGCTTTTTTTTTTTGGGAGGGAGGGTGCTGTAGTTTGGGGAGGAACAACACCAACAACAAAAGAAAAAAGTCTAGAACAGAAAAGTTGTGACGAGAAGCATACCATGGTAAGATCCTGAATATACAAAGCTTTCCAAAGTAAGGTGGGTTTTACTTCTGCTGCAATATCACTTTGAACTGTGGTATTACTTTCGGGATGTCCAGACTCGGGTAGCATGAGAAGAGCATCTATGGCTGCATGTAATAACTCTTTCCCCTTATCGGCATCATGACACAAAGTGGAAAAGTATAATACAAACCTGAACAAGCGAAGGGAATAGTGTGAACTCATGTTTCACAAGTTGTTCTGAAGATGTAAGGGTATTAAATGATTTACTAGGCATTATGAATCCACGTATAAATATAGTACTATTAAATGCCAGATTCACATGACAATGATGATAAAGGAGTCAATAAATCAATCATTAATCCACATAGCACACGTCTCTATACAATTAGCACCAAGTATCCCACAACATCACAAAAACAAAACAAAACAGCCAATTAAGTAAAAATTTGCATTCTTTCTGGCTAAAAATTTGTTACACAACCATTGACATCAGACAAAGAACATGGTTTTCTTTAAATTTTTTCCTTCTTTTTTTTTCTTTTTGGGGAAGGGCCAGCAGGATGTGGGCTGTTTCTATCTGGGCAAGGAGGTGTTGCATTCTAAAAACACCACTGCTTATTTCAAAATGTTTCAAAAGTGGCAACATTATGCCCTTGATTTAGCGACTGAGGACCAAACTAATGTTCATCTTAGGCAAATTATACATGCTTCATAATGCAAAGGCCCAACTAGTTTATTGGGCACAGACATAATGCTTCGTGATTGTGATGCACAATTTTTAGAACTTATATCATACACTCGATGATAAATATCAAAAACAGAAGCGATTAGTATTCATCTACACAAACCATAAACTTACATGCCCGAAGGACAAACAGCTAAACCGCTTCCTATTTGGAGAGCTCGAATTGATGTAACCTGTTCAGGGTACAAAGCTAGGAGAGGGAAAAAAAAAATTGTCAGTTTCTCTCCCTCTAATTCTTTTCTTTCTTTCACTCTTTCTTTTTTTTTTTTTTTCTAATTTTGTTCAAGAAAGTACAGGAATAGCTCTAGAATTAGATCTTACATCTAGGAGGATATACCACCAGGAAATTCGATGAATCTGGCCTCAAGGAGCTCCTTGTAATGCATATTCCCCTTGCCACTTTCCTTTTAACATCTCTCAAACCTAAAACTTGAAGACTTTCTCTCAGAGGATCTCGTGGAGATGAAGCTAATGGCAACTGAACTGTAAAGGATGGATCCAGGACTAGCTGATTGCAGAATAAGTCTTGACCTGAAGATAATCTAACTCCTTTGTAATGCTCAGTACACTGCAAAGTTTTCAACAATTGACAAGAGCTTAATACAGGTAGCCAATATATCATATAAGTATCTATAAAAGAGCATAAAATGAAAAAAGATAGTTATGCACCTTGTCCATAAGCAGGGCAATCACAGGCATTCTCAGAACCTGCATATTAGAGTTTCAGGTGCATATAATCAGACCATGATAAACAGATTTTTTTTTTTTCCCCTTCTCTATATGTAGGGAAAAAAAAAAAAAAAAAAAAAAAAAAAAAGAAAGAAGAAGCAATATAATCAAACTCACCAGACGTTGGAGTTATGTTGAATGTTAACAACAACAAAAAGGTAAGTCCAATAATCCAACAGCCCCAAATGGGTACTATCCTGACCCAGAAATTAACTACCACCATTATCAATATGGTAATCTTATTTGAAGTTGAATAAACCAAGCTTACCTTCTAAATAACCTGGGCTTTCATCCTTCCTATGAATTTCATTTCTATATTTTTCAACTACCGACCTCCTAACTTCAATTCCTATCAATGCAAATGGATGAGAATTCACTCCCAAAGGCATCAAGCAAATAGGTCAATTTTTTTTATTAATAAATGTATAATAAAGAAATTCAACAATAAAACTAAAAAACTAAGAAAGAAAAAAACCGTACATTTCAAACAAGGTTAGACAAACATGAACATGCATGTATCTAATTTAGAAGAAAGTGTTATCATAAACAAAATTCACAAGGCGTTAACAAGTGTTCAGCAGGATGTAGAAAACAGTAAGGAACCAACAAATGATGTTGCTCCAAGAACACTAAGTTGTAAACCCATAAATTGGAACTTACATGAATGCAACCTTTGACAGCAGCCCGACGGGAAAAAGCTTGTGGTAGTTCCCCTTGACCATAAATTGGATAAACCAAAGCCCCAAGTGCATTTGGAAACCTGAGAGCGACAAAAACTGTAAAGCGCATACTTGAGGCAACTTGATTCTCAAAATAAAAACCAATCCCAACATTCTTGAGTCAACAATGCAAGATACGAAACATAATGTTTTCTAGTATTAAATACAAGACCAACAGAACCCAAAACAATCCATTATCCACACAGAGAACACAGTTACTAATTACACCCGTAGATCTTATCAATAGCACCAAGATAAAATCGGTAGCTTAACAACACAACTGTTTTTAAGTGTGAAACAGAGAGAGAACAATAACTAACCTGCCAACCGACGAGTTGTAGAGAGCCAAACTATCTACACCATCTTTTGTTGTGAGTACGTCTTCACAAATCTGTGTGTCCTCCTGATCATAATCGGCCATGGCTATAGCATACAGAATAATCCTATAGAGCAAGAAAACAATACAAATTCTCAATAATGAACCAGAACTATATATGAACAAAAAATGGTCAAAGAAAACAACTACAAATGCCACCATCCTATAACAATTCGAGTACAAACACAAACATCCAAACACATATGCATAATCCATCATTAAAAGGAAAAAAATAAAATAAAATCATCAAATTTTCAAAAAAATAAAACAATTATGGATATAAAGAAAGCTCACTAGCAGTAGCAGATAGAGAAGAAGAAGAGCAAAATGTGATGCGTTACGATTTAATCTTGGGCGGTAACCGCATTTTCGTCAAGAAGTCCACGAACGGACTCTCCAAATCCTCCTCCGAAATCCTCGAATTCTCCACACCACCATCATCACCAGCCAAGTGCTGCTGAACTAGCTTGAAGAACCTCATCAGCTGGTTCTTCTCCATGAGCCCCAAGCTCTTGTCCTTGAATATCGCCGCGCGAGAGTCCGGCACGCTCACCAATCTCCTACTGCTCTCGTCGTACACGAAGCTCGCCTCGATGCTCTTGAATTCCATGTATTGGTTCGCCCCGGATCGGAGCATGAGATCGATGGACTTATCGGCGCAAAACAAAACCCTAGGTCCGCACACATCGATGTTGAACTTTCTGGAATACTCTTCGGTGAATTCCTCAGGGGCATGATTGGAAATGCCGACGTGGGAGTAGAGGGGCCGTTGGATGAGGGTCACGGGGGTGTGATCGTCGCCATCGGATGCGGCGGACGGCGGAGGTGTAAAATGTGGATTGAGGAAGGCGGAGAGGTCGTGGAGTGGGAGAGAGGCGAAGTGGGACCCATAGAAGGGGTTGGGGTCCAAGTGGAGGACGGTTTTTCCGTTGGCGGAGGCCGCGGCGGCGATCACAGATCCCGGTAGACCCGTGCCGACGACGATCAGGTCGAAGTTGGTCGGCTCGATTGGAGGGTACGAGGATGCGTCTTCGCTCATGGCAGCGCGTGGAGTGAATGTCCCGGTGTTCGATTGGTTCGACTGTGAGTGTCTGTTAACCCAAACATGACCCAAGCTGGCAAAGAAGGTCCAATCAAACTAAAAAGAAAATGTCTGTTACTTTGGGCCCAACCTGTCATGAGCTTTTGCACTTTGCAGTAGATCCATGATTGAAATTAATTAAGCCCAATACCTTTGTTGAAGACGATCTAATAGTCTTGGGTCATAGATTCACGGCCTTTTTTCTTTTTCTTTTTTCTTTTTTTAATCTATTAAATTGATATTTATCTTTAAAATAGGTAAATAAAAAATAAACGTAAGAATCACTCACTCTAAACAAAAAAATATATATATTAATTTAATAAACAAGTTCTTCATGTCTGAAGAAAAACTTTGT
Organism: Corylus avellana; assembly: GCF_901000735.1. Lineage (NCBI taxonomy): Eukaryota > Viridiplantae > Streptophyta > Magnoliopsida > Fagales > Betulaceae > Corylus > Corylus avellana. The sequence continues at coordinate 5,027,874 of NC_081541.1, forward strand.
CCTTAGCCATCCCATTCCAATTATAATCCATTTGTTGCCATCAAACTAATTCATTTATGGTCCACTTTCTTATTTTATTGAGATGCACCCAGAAGATGAATGGAAATCAGCCTACTTCTCCAACTGACATTGATTTGAATGGGACAGAAAGATTAGGGCAAATGAATAGGTTGTTTTCGTTTCCAATTTCAGGGGACAAATTTTCAAGATGCCATCCACCGGATTGTGATGTTTGATCATCTTCCACTTTTATGTTCAACCTTCTCCTGATTGTGTAAGGGAAATTTCAAAGTTAATAAGTGGGTATGGTATGTATGATTCCATATGCTACTAAAAGCAATATAGCACACCATGTGAAAGAGATGTGCAATGTGGCCTAACCTTTCTTCCCAATATAACTTTGAACTTCCAAATTTGAGTCAAGCCCTAAATCTTTAGCTTCTTCTTAATGATTCCTCATTTGGGTGAGGAGAATATCGACCATCTCGTTGTTTGTTGCCCTTTCTCATAAAGTATTTAATATAATCTTTGGTATAAATGTAATATTTCTTGGGCTTATACAATTTTGAAATAGTTAATTCGGTGGAAGACCTCCCACTTTAGAGGCAAATTTTTTATATCCGTTTGTGGTGAGAATTATGATAGCTTTTACAATATATGCTCCTTCGCGTCAGAAAAATTGTATGTTTCAAAGGATAAACAAAGATTCCGCGTGCATTATTTCAAAGATTTTGTTTTGGGTTTGATTCAAAGTCAATTCTTTTAAGAGTGTGTCGATGACTATTCCAGTAATTGCCTTCTAACCAGGTCTTGAAATTGTTTATGATGTAAACTTTGCTTGGTCTTTTGGCTCCTTGTAGACGCTTGTTAGTGTTGGCTCCCTATGCCTTTTAGGCCGTCTTTTTTTTTAAGGGTTGTTTATAGATTTTTTTTTTATTCTTGCTAATTTTTTTTAATAAATTGTTAATTGACATGTTAAAAACATATGATTCTTATATAAATTTTTAATCATCGCTTGTATTTTAAATACACCTCAATTTAATAATAGACTTAATTTGAAAACAAATTCTCCAATCCAATTTGAAATAAATATTTGCCCTTAAAATTAGCCCACAGAAACATATCAAGGCCATGTCAGTTTTGCCTCATTGAGTTCAAATTAGCATTGGTCGAAGAAGACTAGATCAGGATATAGATTTGGATCTAAAGTAACCCGCCAAAAATGAAAACCGGTGGAGCCTATAGAAAATACACCGAGCATTGCTACCATGAAATGGGAGGAGGCAAGATCTAAATTTAGAACTTCCCTCTTCTTGAAGTTCTTCTTGGTATTGTTTAGAATAAAATAGAGAGATGAATTCTATAGAGAAGGCAGAGCCTCTCTCTCTCTCTCTCTTTAAATGGTTATTTTTTAATAATTTTAAGGGTCTGCTGTTCAAGTTCTCCTCTTTGTGCTTTTTCACTGTTAGATTGTCATTTGACATTTATTTTCTTCGTGTTCGTAACATAAAAAGTAAAAACAGGTAGAGCGAGGATTGCGGGGGTGCTGGGCTGCTACACCGTACGTAATGTGTTGGTTGACATTTGAAGGCTGAAGCCCATTTCCTTTTCAAGGGTTGCCTAATTTTCTTTTTCCTGGGCTAAGTGCCTAATGGGCGCCTAATTTGTTTGAACTTCTGAACCTTCCATCAACCAAGTTTTACAAAACACGTTTTCTTTTTCTTTTCTTTTTTTCTTTTTTCTTTTTTCCCTTTATTTATTTATAGTAATCTACTTTTTATATTTGAAGGGTCCATTTGGGTTTGTAATTTTAAAATGTGTGATTTAAAAATATAATTTTTAAAAACGCAATTTAAGCGTTTATTAAAATTGCAGTTCGACCTTTAAAATTACAGTTTGGCCTTTAAAATTATGAATTTTTAAATTGCATTTTTTTAAAAACGTAATTCCAAACAATTTATTTTTTGCAATTTGGTTTAAAATCGCACTTTTCATCTATAAAATCACAATGCTCAAGTAGTTTTTCATATCAATGACTTAAAAAAAAAAAAAAGTAACTTATAATATGTCAAGTAAGTTATCAATGTATAAAATAAATACAATAAATAAGTATAGAGAGTAACTTTTATTTTCATAAACAGCACAAACTTCTATTTTTCTAACCAACAAGAAGAAAAAGTACAAATTTATTGCAATCAACTGTCCAAATTGAATGGAATTCGAATGAGAAAGACTATCTAACTTGAAGGCAATTTAATAATAGACACGTCATCATTTTGGATCAGAGAAATAGAAAGAAAACAAAACTAGAATATCTCTCCGTCCTTAGAAGGCTAGAAGGGAAAGGAACCAGATAGTCCATTCAAGGACATGGTTAGCACTAGGATTTTATTCAAATTCTATACTATAATATTATTGGGTCCTAAGAAAACCCATTGTTTTGCTTTAAGAATTAGGTTTGATGACATAAGAAGGGTTCCACCTGGTCGGTAGTTGAATCGTATGGTTATCAAGTCATATACTAATGAGATTAAAAAAAATAAAAAAGTCATATACTAATGTTATGTTCTTATAGCTTGTTTGGGCGTGCGTTTGAGAGTCTAAAAGTGCATTTAACATTCAAAAAATCCGTTTAAAATAAAAAATCTGTTTGAACAAAAGTTTTATTTTTAAGCTTTTATCAAAAAACGTTTTTTTACTTAAAAACCTTATTTTTCAAACATAATCTCAAACATGCTATTAAGGTTAAACTTTTTTGTGTTATGTGCCTTTGAAACTTTGGCCCTATTGGTTATGTATATAATATTAGCATTAGGTTAGCACTTGTAAAAGAATGGGCCACCATTATCATCAACACATAAGCGTGTTAAATTATTATGATTATAACGGGGGCCAAATTTGGGGCACGTGCACTGTATTTGGTTGGCTTAGTAGGGTAATATGAAATAAGTTTAAGGCCTTAATTTTACATGTTTCGTCGGTCCATAAGTTTTTAGCGTACTCCTTATGTAATTAACTAAATTAATTTGTTGAATGACACAAACATGAAAAGCTAATATATAGTATGGAATTCACAGTATTTCAAATGTTCTGAATCTTCTGATAGTTTCTTGAGGTTTTCTTTTTTCTTTTTTTTTAGTGGATTAAAGTCAGATTAGCGAGAAAGCATCATTTAATGATTGTGTCATGCTATACTTCACACTAAAATTACATCACGGCTTGACGTAAATTAGTAATCTTTAATTTTATTTTTTTTAATAAAAGTTTATTCAAAGTTTACTAAATCATGCGAAGTCAATTATGACGTGATTGTGGGGTGGTGTGAATAATAGTATAAACTTATAAATTATAATTTATTATAAGGATTAAGGTGACTGGCCAAACATCACTAGACCATTATAGCATGTACTAAAATTGGACTTTTCAACCTAACCAAAAATAATAATAAATGGACTTTCTATGGCACAGCTGAGTGATTTGGTTGACTCTTAAAAAAAAAAAAAAAAACACACTTTCTATGGGTTGTGAAGTAAGACAGAGTGACGCAGAGGTAGTTATGGACCTACCCAAATAAAAAAAAAAAAAAAAAAAAAAAAAAAGGTAATTTGGGTGGTCGAGCCGCTCACTAGGGTCACATTGTGGAGTTAAAGTGACACATGACGGCTCCGTTTGATAAACGGTTTTGTCATAATTTTGGCTCTACATTATTTATCTCACTTTTTTATTTTTTTAATATCTTCTTACTTTTTACATCACATTAATAATTTTTTATTACTATTTAAATAAAAAAATCACTATGAAACAATTTTTTTTTTTCATACCAAATATTTTTATTTTTTCACTTTAAAAAAAAAAAAAATTATTACTTTTTTTCGCATCAATCATTTTTTGCTATAGTATCGAATCAAAATCAAAATAAAATCGCTTATCAAACAAACCCGACATGGTCTTGAGTCTTTAATGATCCACATCAACGTCATGGGTCCATTTGTTTTTTTTTTTTTTTTTAATTAAAAAAAATCATACTAGTTGAATCTATTTATTTATTTTGAGTTAATACTTTTTCCAATTTTTTTTTTTAATATTTCATTTGTTTCCCTTTTTCCCTAGATTTTTTTGTTTGTATGTTTTTAAAGTTTAAGGGTATTTAAGCAAATATGGTTTTTAAACTTAAGATATTTTCGTCATTTAACGTCCTTCTAACTATTTTGACTAACGGATGGGGTTTTATTTAACGAATTGTAGTTTAAAGTGGTTTAACGTCACATGATAAGTCATTGGAGAAACGTGTCAACTCAACTGTAACTTTAAAAAAACTCTTCATCATAGTCTCGATGTCCTTCAATTCAATCTTCCTTTGAGTTAAGAAAAAACCTTCACTTGCAAGACTACTTTCTCTTCTTTTTAGGAGTCCAATATTTATTTATTTATCTCTGCTTTTAAGTACAACACGCAATAAAAAAAAACAAAAAACAAAAAACAAAACAAACTACTGAGTACTGACAGTGGGTGGGCACTGGGGAGGGAGGTGGAGTCCAATATATAAATCCGACGACACTTTGCCCCTCCATTTTAGGGTTAAAGCCTTAAAGGGTTTCTTATTGTGCAAACAAACACAGCCTTGCATATGTTTTTATGAGTAGTAGTGATTTAGTGAATACTAGTGTGTATGAAAAGTATAAACGCTGGTGTTATTATATATATATATATTTACTATTTAAATATTATTTTAATTATATTTTATAATATTATAATACTGACATGCACACTATTTATACATGCCGGTATTCATTAAATTACTATTCTTTTATGATTTATCTCAGCCTTCCATAAAAAACATATGTTTTTATGTGTGTTTTTTTTTTTTTTTGTTCCTTTTATTTTCTTCTCTCTACCTGCCTTAGAAGTTAGAACCCTTGACCTGGTCCAGGTAACAAATGCCACCGACAAAAGCGGTACAAATGTTACTTTTCATGATCTTGAAACCATAAAAGAAGTTGTCAAGTCTTAGCGTCTCTTTTGCGTCATTCTAATAATAATGTGATTTTTAAAATTACTATTAATTTTATAATTAATTATTATTAAATTTTGATCAAATGATAATTTTAAAAATGATCAATTTTGTTCTTAAGGGGTAGCTCAATCGACTGTGAACCACACCTCATGAAGCAAAAGTCACTAGTTCGAATCCACTCTCCCACTTCCTTTGTGTATACATGTAAAAAAAAAAAAAGCCACCAATTCTTAGAGTGACACGAGAGACACAAAAGTGACTTTTAGAATTACTCAAATAATATCAGGTGGGATATAGGGCCTTTACAATTTGTGACACATAGAAAATTAGTCCTAGAATTGTGCATGGGTAACTTATGGATGCTAAGTCTTTCCTTTTTTTTTTTTTAACAATCCAACATTTATGTAAATTGACTGTTTATTAGGTAAGACCGAACTTTATAAGCCATTAGCGATTATTGGGAATTGTAATTTGTTAATGCATGTGAGGCTAGCACATAATTTATAATATTTTATGAAGTTTTAATTATAATTTGACTAGTCATTTTATAATGTATTTGATTAACGTTTTTCCTAAAATTATTTATAAAGTATAATCTAAATTAATAAGGAACAAAACCAATAAATTTTTGGCTTTGTTTGTTAATGTATTTTGTGATGTGTTTTTTGTTTTTGGTTTTAAAAAGTGTATTGATATTACATAATGTGAAACATATTTTTGTGTTTTGGTGAGTATATTGCTTGTTTTTAATAAATATTTTGTGTTTTTTAATGTTTATTAATATTTTTATTTTTCACGGAGTAATTATTATTTTTTTGTATGTTGTTGATCATTTCTTTTCCTTATCTAAAGGTTGCTTTGTAGCTTAGTAATGCGGTGAGCTTCACAAGAGTAATCATACATATCATATTCATATTTCATTATCTCGATGTCTCATTGTTTTTGTTTTTTTTAGGGAAAATTAATATGATTTCATTTATAGTGGTTAAAAGAGCATAAAAGCTTTTACAATCACAGAACATACAGTTCTGCAAGATCATAACCGAAGCTAAAAACATTACACGTAAAAAAATCGAAAAATAACAAATCTTACAATGAAAAATCAATCTATGACGTCAAACATCCGCTATCCCAGCCCGATCTTCTAATTATATAATAAATCTATTAACGCAGACTCCTTCCGAGAGCACAGGAAGCCATTTTTCAGGTATGAGCAAAAAACTCATACCCAAATTATTCCTCTCTCGACTCGAAAGTCATAAGCATTATTCACGTCCTTGATGTGTCATTGTTAATCTATCTTTAAACCAGTCATTATATATATATATATATATATATAGTAAATTAATAATACCACGTTAGAATAGTAGGATATGAATGTAACATATAACATTACTCTAAAATATTTGTGAATTTGATTCCACCATCTAAACACATATTTTGGTACTATTTCCCGAAAGATAATTAAAAAATTAAATAACAACAACCCTTTGTTCGGGATACGTTTATTAAAACCTTTATTTTATGTTCTCAAAACAAAAATATTAACAAATAATCAAAAACTTAAAACATAATAACACAACAATAATTTTCATATTTATGTAATGTAAAAAACAAAAAAACAAATTTAAAAAAACACATTAACAAACAACAGGTCATGAAGTTATTATTTTGTTGTTTTATTTAATTTGTAAGGATGCACAGGTTGTTTATGTGAGGGTGTATGCAGAAAGTTAGGTAGGTCTGTCTCCCGCAAAAGGATCATTTTGGCATATTATTTTGTGCGTTTAGCCGCCTGTTGTAGATCGGAGATAGATCAGATGGTCCAATCAAGCGAAGACTTATTTGGGTTTTTTTTTTTTTTTTTTTTAAAAAAAATTTACTTTACCCCTTAAGTTTGAGGAATTTTTTAATTTGAACCCTAATATTTAAAAATTAGCAATGTATTGTCTAATGTTTCAAAAAATTTTAATTCATACTCTCCGTTACTAATTTCTGTATAATTGGACGAAAATAATTTTACATGCATTTCACATGAAATTTTAATGCCCTGTATTCCAATATTTATAACATTTTGTACTAACATTTGCCTTTTTTTTTTTAAACGGAAATCTGATTTGATTAAGAACAATATTATAACATTTTGTACTAACATTTGCCAACTGATTTAATGGAACGGAATTAAACAAGGGACTTAAAGTGCGTTTGGGATTACGATTGTGCTTTAAAAATAACTTTATCTAAAATATAACAAAAATTTGTGATTTCTATATGCAGGTTATAATGTCCTTATTCGGAAAAACGCGAATTTAAATCAAAATTACAATTTTGCATAATAAATATTTGATAAAAAAAAAAATACATTTTATTCCCTGAACTATCAATCAATTTGCACTTTGACTTAAATGTTTAAAAAATGACACTTGATCCCCCCCAAACTTCCAAATTGTTGCAATTTGACAATTCTGACTTTTGTTCTCAAAATGCCCCCATCCCAACTTTTTTTAAAAAAAAAATTAAAAATTAAAAATTAAGAGATGTCCAGTATGGGGTGGAACTGGGGTGGCTGGTCACCCCTTAATTTTTTTTATTTTTTTTTTATTTTTTTATTTTTACTTTTTAACTTGGGATGGGGGTATTTTGGAAAAAAAAAAGAAGTCAAAATGATCGAATTGTAACAATTTAGAAGTTTGGGGAGGTCAAGTGTCATTTTTTAAACATTGAAAGTCAAAGTGCAAATGAGTTGATAGTTAAGGGGAGTAAAATATATTTTTCCAAAAAAAAAAAAAAAAAAACTTTTTAATATGTTTTACCAAACACATTTACAATTTTAAAAAGTATTGATTTCAAAAACGTAATTTTTAAAATCGCACTTATTAATACCACAATCCCAAATGGATTGTGTTTTAATTAGTCATTTGTTAATATATATATATTAAACAAAAAACGTGTTGTCAAAAAAAGCTTATCAAAACAGAAGTTGTTAGGGCATTTTACTTAAAAAAGTTAAATCTATTAACATAATGCGTTTTACAATTCTATTTTGTCGTGTGACTTGAATCTAGACCTCATTGCTTAAAGATGCCAAGATGGTACTCTGTCAATTCAGCCACAACCCAAAGACAATTAATTTTTTACTTTTTTAAGGAAAAAATAAATAGTAAACAGAATATTATCTATTGCCATTAAATGGAAATTACTTATTTTATAATTAAAATTTTATTTTCTTGTATTTATCGGTATTCATAGTATTACATCATTTAAAATGTTAAATGGCATGTCAATATATACTATTAAATCTGTAAAATTTAATCAAATAAATATATCTGCTTAATTTTACTACTGATCAATTTGGAAACAACCCTTAGATTATACACTCCCACATGAAAAATATGCTATCACATTATTTAAAATTATTAAATATAGTGACCTATGTTCATCGTAATAAAACAAAATCTAAAATACAGGTTAAGTAAAAAAGACGTGTTTGGTGTAATTCTTTTGCTAAAATGATGTGACTTTTAAATTACCATTGAATTTTGATCAAAGGGTAATTTTAAAAACCAATTCTTTTTTACTCCCGAAACTCACATGTGTGTCTGAGGGACTCAACGATGGATTTACATTTTTTTTTTTTTGTACCAAAAAAAGAAGTTGTATTTAAAAATTGAAACCAAACATTTTTGTAAGTAAAATGAAGAGCATCCTATTCGATCCCCACATAAAATTCATTCCCCCTAAGATTATGCCGGAATTAATTGTGGTAGATGGGAATTTAATGATGATTATTACCGTTTCGGTTAATGATGACTATTACCGTTTCGGTCATTTCAAATTTTCAATGCACTTTAATTAGTCACATCTTAAGGCCCATAAACCTCCACTCTGATGCATGAATAAACCATGACCGCATGATCAGCCATTCAGGATGCGTCTCTCTCTCTCACAGTGATGAGCGAGAGAGAAAAAGTCCAAGTGTCCCACACGCGATTGATCAAGCATTGAATTCCAGTCTCCGAGCCATCAAAAAGGTTGAAAATTCAGGTCAAACCAGACCTTCCTCTTTACGTGTATTCATTGAACGGCTGCGATTTTGTGATCTCCAAACCTTTGACCTCCTCCAATAAGTGGTCCCTACGATCCCCACCCTACAGTGAGAGACATAGAGTGGGTCCGTCTCCTACAAAAAGGAAACATTGGGGGGGCAATAGAGTAATAATTTCCACGGCGTGAAAGACTGGGCGAGCGAGCGAGCGAGCGAAAGAGAAAAAAGAGAAAACGTTTAGAATTTTCAGCAAAACAGAGAGAGAAAGAGAGAGAGAGACACAGACATATACAACACATACACAAATCTCACATGGGACAACAAGAGCTACCTTCACCGTTACACCCTCTCTCACATTTTTAGACTTCATAGAGACCCAATTGCCCAATTATCTCTCTCTTTCTCTCTCTCTCTCTGTCTTTCTTTGTCTCTCTCTCTCTCTCTCTCTCTGTTTCTGTTTGGCCCAAGCTGTGCTCTGGGGGGCTTTGGGCTTTGGGAATTTCTCTGGTGATCTGAGTCTCCGGAGAGAGGGACAGAGTGATGGAGGAGACTAAGTTGTGGAACTGGGGCGTGATTAGATCTCTGCTGGCAATTCTCCAATGGTGGGGTTTCAACGTTACTGTTATCATCATGAACAAATGGATCTTCCAGGTTCCTTCACTTCCCTCAGTTGTGCTCCTTTCCCATTTCTCTCAATTGGGTTTTGCGTGTACATGCTCATGCTGTGAATTCTGTTTTCATATATGGATATTTGGAAATCTTTTGTTCTTTTCATTTTGTTTTTGTTTTTGCTTTGGATGTGTTTGTGTTTTGATTCGAAAACAGTGAAATTGTTGTTTGTTTCGATGGGCAGAACTACTGTGTTTGCTTTCTTAGAATTTTTTATGTGAGCAGTCGCTAAAGATGGTTAAATTATGAAATTATATGAAGGGCATAATACATGTTGTGGGGTTTTCAAAGACAGCCTACCTGCTGATACGCTGTTTCTTAACACGTTAGAATCTCTTAAGGAGGGTGGAAAAGCTGCTTGAATCGGAGGTTTCAGCGGCGCTGGTGATTGTTGTAGTTGTTGTTTTCGTCAATATTTTTATGTTGTTCTTGTTGTTGGCATCTAGCTTCTTTGCACAGAATATTACTTACCTTTTGGTTTGGTGAACAAGACAGCTTATGGCAAGGCTGTCAATTTTGTTTTCGTTTGAGCTTCGCGGCTCTGCGTGTGTGTGTGTGTGAAGTAGGAGAGCAGATCTATGAATTTGAAAAGATATGTGAACAGATCCATGGATATCAAATTATGTATTAAGTGACTATATATAAAGTAATTATGTTCACACAACAGTATGTGATTAGTGGGGGCAAAGTCATGAGGGAAGAAATTAACTAGAGAGATGAGATGACCTGCTTAAGAAATCAGGGTTGCACTTCACATTTTTACTTCATAGTTGAAAGTTCTGAAATTTCTAGCAATTTTCACTACAATTTTAACTTGATTTCCATTGCACATGTCATGCGTAGATGGTTGATGTTATGGGGCCCTCAAAAATTTTGATTACAAAGTTGTAATCTGCCGATATGTCTCTAAATTGTTCCCACTAACAGTCGTATTCAATATTGGTAAAGTTTAGATATTGGAGAGATAAGGCATTGTATATTTAGGAGCAATAGATTATCATTGTATTCTCATATCTGATAACTTGATAGGTTCACCTTGTATGGGTTATAATGACCCAATTTGGGCACAGGAAAATTTGCTGAATGGCAGGCAATGCCTACTTTTCCTTTCTATGTTTGTTAACACTGGTTAAGGTTTTCCTTTTTAAATTAGAAAAATGTTATGTTTCATAAATGTTTGGTGATGAGTTTTTGTTGCTGGGCTTTGTTTATTTATACCTAAATTCTAGTTCGACTCAGGGATGGATTTAGTAATTTTATTTGTTTGGAGAAGTGGAATTCTTATATTCTTTCACATGGAAGAGTTTGACTTTGTATTGGCTATAAAGGTCCAATTCCAATTATCGTTTTAAGTTACAATAGTTGGACAAAGGTTTGCTTTATCCTTGCTATTTTTGTAAGTTTTCTTGGTAACCCCATCGCTGATGTGAATCTGAATTTTTTTCTTACAGAAACTGGATTTTAAGTTTCCTCTATCAGTATCATGTGTTCATTTCATTTGCTCAGCCATTGGAGCATACATTATGATTAAGGTGCTAAAGCTGAAACCACTGATAACGGTTGATCCTGAAGATCGCTGGAGAAGAATATTTCCTATGTCATTTGTGTTCTGTATCAATATTGTGTTGGGAAATGTGAGCTTACGTTACATCCCAGTTTCGTTTATGCAAACAATAAAGTCATTCACCCCTGCTACTACAGGTCAGGTTTTGGATAAAATAATTCAATATCTCTGTCCTTGCCTTTTAGAATGAATCTTAAATCGTATTATAACCGCATCTGATATAGATGAATTTGTACAGTTGTTTTGCAGTGGCTTGTTTGGAGAAAATACTTTGACTGGCGAATTTGGGCTTCTTTAGTACCCATTGTTGGAGGAATCCTTCTCACATCAGTTACAGAGCTTAGTTTTAATATGTTTGGATTCTGTGCTGCCTTATTTGGCTGTCTTGCTACTTCCACAAAAACTATCCTCGCAGAATCTCTGTTGCATGGATACAAGTTTGACAGGTAGTGTCTTTGTACTTGGTGTCTTTTGCTTTTCCTTACTTAATACTTCATCATTTTGTTTCTTTTCTTGCTTTTTTTCTTGATTTTTCTGGACGCATTCTCCTCATCAACTTTTTCCATAAGTTTTTTTCATTGTTTCATTAGTGTTTTTGTTTATTTATTATTTTGAGTACCATCAACTGTAATATGCATGATATCTGATTTGTGTCTCCTCAAGTCGCTGCACTCTGAAGTTCTTTTGAATGATAGCATCAAAGTTGGTGTTTTTGTGTGCATTAAATATACAGCAAAGTATTTGGAGTCTTGTCTGTGTCTGTGTCCAAATCTAGGTTTGACCTTATGTAGTATACCTCCTATTGCTGGGCTCCTGTTCATGTCAGCCTAAAGTAGTTTCAGGTAAATGTGGAGAAGTTTGGGCAGTACCGGTAATTAATAACTTTGACAATAACCATAGAAAATAATATATAGAGTTTGCTTTGTTGATACCTTCTCAGTATGTGAATGAAAATGTGATATTTGATGGATAAAGTAGTAGTATGATATGTGGTCTAGGCTTTGCCTAAGCCATGCCTTCTGAGTGGTGTCCTAACTGCCTAGCCATTCTCGTTAATACCTTACCTGCACTGATGATGAGGGTGGGTATATATGTGAGAACACCATGCAATGTTGGATTCCCCAATGCATGAATTAGTTCCTCTCTTTCTTGCTGTTTGTGAATTATGATGACATGGCTTTTCTTTCTTTCTTTCTTTCATTTATGGGCATTAGGAAGTTGTCCATCTCATCTTTTACAAGGATTCTTTTTTTTTTTTTTTTTTTTTTTCAAAGTTCCCTTTTTTTAGGGTACTCTATGGCAGCATTTCTGGAATTTGAGCAGTCATCAGTGATGGCTGGGTTTGTGCATTTAAATGCTGTGGGCACAAAGATAGTTCAATTACCATAGTATGTTGACTCCCATGTTAAGTCAGTATGATACTTTTATACTGACTACTACATGTCCATCATTCATTGTGTTGTTAAAATAAAAAATAAATACAAAAAATTAAAGGGTGATTTCAATGCTTATAACAACTCAGTATTAGTTTATAAAGGATTTAAATGATTCTCTGTATATTTAGATTTCTTTAAATAAAAATGGAATCTTTGGTTTTTCTTTCCCTTTTCTTTTTTTCAATGCTTCGCAATTTAAAATTGTCCTTCAAAAAACTGCTGACTGAAGAATGAGTTCCCTGTAAAACATACTGCATCCTGGCATACTTAAAGGTATTTGTATAGGGCTAGGGGTTGCTCTCTGTAATCAGTAGTGTTCTCATACCTGGATTGATGCAGCCCTAGGCTAACTTGTTGGTTCGATGCTTAGTGTTCTCATACCTGGATTGATACAGCCCTAGGCTAACTTGTTGATCTACACCAACCTGTGACAACATTTTTAAATTCTATTATCCCTTCCCTATTATTTCTTGCAATTAAGTAGATCATGAAGATCATTATTATTAATTTTATACTCCCGATCTCCAATCTGGCCACTTGGGTGGTAAAATCATTGGTCTTCTTCTCTTGCTTGCTTACTCAAGTTGACGAGCTTTAGTTTAAGCATCAATCTGAGACTGATTTTTGAAGTACTCTGGTGTTTATGTGTGTATGTCTTTGTGCACCTGTGATTTAGTTTCTTACTTGTTTTATAAGTGCATGGTTCATGCTAAGTTATGCAATTACTAATTCCTTTTTTTTTGTTGGACTCTTCAGCATAAACACAGTGTACTACATGGCGCCTTTTGCGACCATGATCTTGGCAGTACCTGCAATGCTACTCGAAGGTAATGGGGTCTTGGAATGGTTTCACACCCACCAGTCTGTTGGTTCGTCCCTCATCATTATCCTCAGCTCTGGGGTGATGGCTTTCTGTCTTAACTTCTCCATCTTTTATGTGATTCATTCCACAACCGCTGTCACATTCAACGTTGCTGGAAACCTTAAGGTGAGATCAATTTAGTGTACTCAGATAATTTGAACTGTCTAATGTACTACCTCGTAATTATTATGTCAGTGGTTCTTTATTTTTCAGATATAGAAACATAATCTTTGTATTTAATGGACAGATGTTTAGATCCTATTGGATCCCCCCAACAACACTTCCAACCTCAAGAATGGCCATATCACTTGTATGCAACACATCCCTAATCTATTTGAATCCTTGAATTTTTTTCAAATGGTTCCAAGTAAGAACCTCTTCATATTCTCACCCTAATGTGCTGCGTCTCCATGCATGAATGAATTCTGTTGTATACTTCGTTGTTGCATATACTCTATTCATTGATAGACTGGATTGTTGCTGCCACTGTACATATAATGCAACCTATATTTTTAGTTCATTATTCCTTCTTTAAACTTTCTATTTATGTTGTCATGTTTGTTATGTACAGGTTGCATTTGCTGTCCTTGTTTCGTGGTTGATATTCCAAAACCCAATTTCAGCTCTGAATGCTGTTGGATGTGCTGTGACACTTGTTGGATGTACGTTCTATGGATATGTGAGGCACATACTCTCACAACAGTCGCCACCGCCTGGAACCCCTAGGACACCCCGGACTCCAAGGGCTCGGATGGAGCTGCTTCCACTTGTAAATGATAAATTAGATGATAAAGTCTGACTCGTAGATTAAGTTGAATGTGAGGATCCTGGCAGAGGGTAATAGGAAAAAAAGGGTAAAAAAGAAAAAGAAAAAGAAAAACTCCACTTCTTTGTTGTGTAAACTTGCATTAGTTCACAACAAATTATTATTATTTTTTTTCCCTCTTTCAGAACTAGAAATTCCTTCAGGTTCTTATATATTGTCATAATTTTGGTCTGAATGTGTTGAGATCCATAACTTTCCATTAATTCATATGCTTTTGGCATTTTACATATACTTGCAAATAAGACTATGCTTTTTATCTACCCACCCACCCAATTTATTTTTGTTTTTTTTGAAAACGACTGCTGTGCTGTCATCCTTCAACAAATACTTGCAGTTGCAGCTATATGACCTTCACCACCCAAGACTGCACAATTACATGTATTTTTGCTCATGGAATGAGCCCAACTCCATTAACAATAATTGAATAGAGAATAAAAAGGAGAAACAGGATTAGAATTTGAAGAATTAGGCATATTGTAAAATTGTTTTGCAATAGCCCCAAGGCATACCCACCACCCAGTAGAGTGAGGCGAAAAGAGTGGTCGTCAATGTTGGGAGAGAGATAGGTAGAGCTTTTATTTTCACTTGATTAATACATAGAGAGATCTAGTCAGTACTTGGTAGTTACAGAGAGTAAAGCTAAGAAGCTAATATTAGAAATTATCTTCCCGTATATATTAGTCATAATAGCCAGGAGGAGTCTAGGCCTAAGCCAAGAGCCAGAAGTTCTTCTGCCATCTGCTGCTGATTAGGTAGCCACCCATGCCTCTGCTCTGCTTCCTCACTCCAAAAGTCAAGCACTCCGCATTGTTAATGCACTGCTCCACAAACTCCTCTGTGCTGCTGGTCCCGCGTAAGCTGCATAAACCCCCAGCATCATTAAGTTATAGGAAAGTCAAGATCTATATGAAGTTTGGGATCAAAGGGTGGGAAGAGAAAGATCAGATGGTTAAGATTGGACCCACCAGCTGAAAATTGGAGATGGCTTCTTCTGTCCCAGCACTAGCACAGTCACTTCCAGCTTTTTCACTTGACTCAACACTGTGGCCAGTTTTGGCCCTTGAATAACCAGTGCTTCTACTTCCACCTGAACATTACCCCATTCAAGCAGATAAACACAACTATAAATGAAAGAGAGAAATTACAGGTCATCTCTCTCTCTAAGATTAAAAAGAAAGGAAAGCTAGTAGAAAACGTTCAGAAGCATCTGAAAAAGAAAAAGATGAAAGGAAAACTGAAGCTGACAAAAGATCATCCACCTTCTCCATCTAAAGAAGAGAAAAGAGGCTTCTAATTATTATTATTATTTTGAGGAGATTGCTAAAAAAAATGGAAATAGAAAAAGAAAAAGGAAGGCCAAGTACGATCTATCAACACAATGGGAATACTAATCACAATAGGGACCTACCAAAATCAGAATGAAAAGGCACAATGCTGAAGATAATTGAAAACCCATTTAAGCTAGCTCTGTATCTTCAATCTGTCACTCCCAAGACTCAAAAAGAGAAGGAAACATATAATAATCTCGCTTGATTTTTGGAAGCTGGGTTTTTTTTTTTGGTTTTCGTGTGAATCTTAGTTGCATGGATTCTCTGCTGTTTTAGGAGGTCTGAGTTGGTTTCCTCTCTGTTTTGAGATTTTGAGTTTCTTGGTGTAAACAAATTTCATTCATCCAATAATAATAATAATAATCCCACTTGATCTTGACCCTTGAAAGAGAGAAGAAGCACATACCTCAGGTCTGCAAGCCTTGCAAAGAGACCCAAGAGAGTTGGCAAGGTAAGGAGAACAGGAAGAAGAGGAGTCAGATGCGGTTTCAGAGCCATTACCGGAAGCAGGGATGATGTGAAGGAGAGTGAGGAAATCACTCTTGTTGGCTACATGTGTGAGCGCCCACATCATTGCTTGCTTGGAGTGTGAGGAGTCATCCACCACAACCATCACTCTCTTCCTCATCACCAACCCACCATTCTCACTTCCATACATGTTAAGCCCTTCCATCTGCTTCCAACTTCCCTCACAACAACTCTTACCTCTCCCGCCCCCACTCTGCTTCCTATTCCCTCCCCCTCCCCACCTGTTTGATGTTGATTTCCAAGCCTCCCTCCCACTCAGTTGCCTTAAAAATGAACCTGATCCTGCCATTTTCTCTTACACCTGCTCCCCAACTTGTATCAATAGTATAAGTCTACTAGTACAACTCTAGAGAGAGAGAGAGAGATGCAATGCAATGGGGGTTTCAGGGTTATGTGGGTGTGATTATTATAATGAGAAATCTGGGATGAGAGGAAGAGAGACAGACAAAAAGAGAAATGGGTGTTGGGTTAAAGGAGTTGAGAGTGGGGGAACCGATCATGATGCAAAGCCATGATTTTTTTTCTTTATGCAGGTTAAAGTGTCACGGGAATCCCTGCCCTGTTATGGCTTTACTCTTCATAGATATCAGAAATAGCAAACAATCACTACGCTCTGTTATGATGATGAAACAGGATTGTTTGTACTACCCTCTTTACATCTCTTTTAGATTCCTTTGCATATTTTTTTAATATTTTCTCATGATCTGTTTTGAATCATGGGTTTTTCCTTTAAAATTAAATTAAATAACAAATCATCCACACCAACTTGTTATCAATTTCATATCACAAGTAAGATAACTAATTTTGTACACAATTCACAAATTCCAAATTAACATTTTTGGGTAAACTTATCCAAATCCTTCACCAAATCGCATCACTCTGTAAAGTCATGTCATTGTGTCTCCATCAAGAATCCAATTCTGGGGTGTCATGACCTTTCGATGCACAATTTGTAGGCCCCAAAATGACGAGCAAATGATCATCAAATCCATAGAATTCTCATATCAGATAAGTTGATCATCCATAAACACACACCAAGTATGCAAATTGATGGCAGCCCAAGAAAAAATGAATTGGAGTTGGGGAGGAACAAGTATTCTCTCTGATTTTTGTCCGACCAAAATGAGATTATAATAATTTATTTTTTAATAGAGTGCATATACCTAAATCAAATATTAGTAAGGGGGTGTGTCTTTTTTCTTTTTCTTTTTCTTTTTCTGGGAAAGTAGTGGGGACTATGCTTCCCTCTTTGAATCTCTCAGTTGTCAGACGGCAGTAAATAATGGAATAGTACAGCCTATAATAAAGAAAGACGTTTTGGGTTAAAAATAAAACAAGATTTATTTAATGAATAAATTTAATTGCATTAAAGAGAAATGCAGTTGGAGGGAAATGTCAGAGTGCATGGGGCCTCGTGAATTGGGCTTTCTTGTTGTTGATGGAGTCAGATGAACTGAGACGGCAGGAGGTCGTACTTCCAAATTATTGCTCCCGTTTAACTCGCTGCCTCTTCTTCTTCTGTGGTCCATCCATTTCAATTGAATTGAAATTTCATCAATTTTTTTTTGGCGGGTAGTAATCATTTTTTTTTTCTGCCTCCCAAAATAATAGCTCCAAAAAAGAAAAAAAAAAAAAAGTCAAAATCAGTCCATATAATTTACCTCTCCACGGTTAAATTCTATTGAGTAACTTAAAGAGTTTTAAATTGAGTGAAATATTAGAGTTAATAAGATTGTGATACTTATCTTATTTAAGTTAGTGTCACATTAATAAAATCTGTTAAATAAGTTGACGGAATTTGACTGTATGTACTAAATTATTTTTTTGGCATTCTTAAGGGACTTTTGAATTCATTTTAATACTGCAATGAGTTAATTGTAAATCAGTTAAATCACGAGAACTAATTTTATATTTTTTCCAAGAAAACATTTCAAGTTGTTGGTTATTATTATTTTGTAACAAAGTGCTTCATAGACAACAAACAAACAAACGAACAAACGAAAAGCCCTCGCTAAAAGGGAATGAAAAGCCCTAGTTTGGAGGGAAGAGAAGGAGGTGAGGTGAATCTTTGATAATTTTTATTTTATTTTATTTTAAAGGGAATAATGTGGTTGTATTTTTGTTATTGTAATTTTGGCTTAATTTTAATTACGGCATATCTCTTGCCACAAAATTAAAGAATAAAAATAATTATTTCATTCCCTCCCTTTATTTTTAGTAATAATTATTAGAATAATCATTTCGTCCAAGTAAAGTGGGATTATGTATTGGGTTGAATTTTTTTAAAAAAATATTATTATTATTGTATTGGGTTGATTCAAGTGCAACTAATTAACTCTAGTAGTGTATTTTGTGTCAAATAAATTCTCTCCGGTTCATAATAAACTAAAAATAGTTCATAACTAAATACTTCTTAAAAATTTTACTGTCATAAATAGGACACCCCGTCACCTGCATGCCTACATATCACAAATATTAGCAGAAATCTTATACGTATCACGTCACCTGCATGCCTTTTTTAACAACTCGATCAGTCGCAGTGTGCTTTGGAAATTGGGATTTTTTGCTTAAC
Source organism: Corylus avellana (assembly GCF_901000735.1). Taxonomy (NCBI): domain Eukaryota; kingdom Viridiplantae; phylum Streptophyta; class Magnoliopsida; order Fagales; family Betulaceae; genus Corylus; species Corylus avellana. The sequence goes on from NC_081541.1 coordinate 5,046,718, forward strand.
CCAACAATTAAACGGCCAATCCCCAAAACAAAAAAGAAAGGATCAGCAGTTGAGAGAGAGAGAGAGAGATGGGGGAATAGAATAGTAATACAGACGAATTAGCATTCAGCAACAGTTTCCTTGCTTCTCGTGAAGTGTTAAGGGAGTAAAAATAAATTAATAAGACAATCTACATAATCCACTGTGGCCGCTGGGTTATGTTTCCCATGCACACTCGCATCGCTTTTGTTGTATTTCAAAGTTTAATTATATATAAAATGTGTTTATTCGATTTTTTTTTTTTTAAACCAAATGCATTTAATTTGTACACTACTTCTCCAAATCCATAATATCCCTCTTCCACACGGCTTCGCAAGCAGCCATCGGTTTTGATTTTTCCGTTATCTTTTTACCTGTAGTATCAACATCACTTTTGTTTGGAGTTTAAATCTTAGATTTACTGCAACCTCTTCTACTCACATAAGGTGACTTTCTCCCCAACAATCTTACCATATATGTCATGAGCAATGGGTCAATGGCAGTGTGTGTGGACTGCAAGTCTGCAAGCACCAACGCCCATTTGACTTTCTCCCCAACAATCTTACCATATATGTCATGAGCAATGGGTCAATGGCAGTGTGTGTGGACTGCAAGTCTGCAAGCACCAACGCCCATTTTGGCTGCTTCCGGTAGATCATCTAACAATTCTCTATTCCCGTGGAGCTCTTCAGATTCAAATCCCCATCTCAAAATACAATTGCCTTACTGTTATTTGTTTCACAATCCACGGTGGGAATTATTTATCTTAGTTTTCACAGCTAGTCTGAAACTAAGAATTTTTCGAGTGACTTTTGCACTCACACATACCACCATGGCCATTAACACCAACACTAGTTCTGGTAGCTTTTCTTCTTACCCTTTCCATCTCAAACTTCCTCTCAGAGGTTGTGGAATGGACTACTACATTGAATCGTGTTATGTTTTGGCCTTTATTTTGGTTATTTATAATTTTGAGTTACTTTGGTTTGCTGTTGTAATGTTATTATCACTCATCAATTAAAAAGAAAAAAAGAAGATAATAGTGCATTTGAAAACTCATTAGCTAAAAGAAAAAGTATATTAAATGTGATTAAATATGTAAAAGGACCTGAGAAAAAGAAAAAAAAGAAAAGAAAAAAAAAGAGTGATATACAGTATAAAAACAAAATAACCCTGATTCGTAGGAAGAAATACCACTTGATTTTAAAGGCTATTGTATTCTCCATGCACCTCGATGCTCGATAGTATCAAAATAATGCTTTTAGGGCTCTAATTGGAAGTTCAAAATGGTAAAAAGACCAATTTCTCAATTTTAACCCCTAAATTGAAAGTATCTTTTATCACCATATTTATATGCTTGAGTGCTATTGGACAATGAAAAAAAAGAAAAGAAGTGGCATTGGACAACGAGTTGAGAAAATTTCTTTATTTGAATGACCATGCATTAGATAATACAATTAATAAAATAGAACCACTATAAAGCTTTACAATGAGGGAAATGGAATTGAATCATATCCCAAGCTGGCTCAACGTAGCTACTCCGGAAAGCCCCTTCCATCAGGGACTGTTGGGCTGTGGCTATTGACACAAACCAACATAAAATAATGCTGAATATTCCCTTTACAGCGAACTCGCCCTTCATCTAGTTATGTCACATTCTTCTATAGCACTCCTCTATCTAGCCAATGACCATATCATGGTATAAATGAAAAGGTTATAGCATCTATTCTGTTAGTTCTCCTAGTTGGAATTTCTATCTCACTGGGATGAAATCTTCCCAAAAAAGTTATTTTGATCCAGAAACAATATGTCTTCAGGCGACAACCCTAATGAACCAGTACTCAAGTAGTGTCGAGCAGCCCGTCCCCTGCATTCAAATATCATACGACTAATTGAGCAACATGCAAGGGATGTGCCACCAATTATTAAAAAATCAGCAAGAAAGCCTATTAAACGTTCTGAGCACATACCTCCGTCTTCTGGTCTTGCCAATGCCTCCAGACAAACGGGAAGCTTCTGATCTTGAAATGTGGCGCAATGAAGAGAGATACTCACAGAATCCAACATCTCTTGCCGTCAAGTATGATCTTGCAGGAATTATGGACTGGATTATATCAAAAGGACTTGAATTGATTTCACTGCATTGCAGACACCAAATAAAATGTTTCTATTAACAAAAAAGCATGCCAAAACCTGTTTGAATTAGTTAGAAGACAGACTGCTACAAGTGTCAATTTTAAGGCACCTTGTTTGAATGAGTCATTTAACTGACCAATTGAGAACATACATGGAAAATTTTGCTTAAGAACATAAAACTCGCACTGGGTCATGTTCAAATCTTACATTCGCACAGCTTAAAACTTTTACGGAGGATAGTCCATTGCATGCCATGGGTATTTATTTTTTGATAAGTAATGTATATTCATTCAAAGCACAGACGGCGCAACCCTAATACACATGGAGTATACAAGAGAGCCCCTAAATTATAGAAAAAGAACATAACTCCAAAACCTAAAAAAAAAAATTAGAGACATGCACACTATTCCAGGCCACTTTCCATGTATACATGGATTGTAGCATCATCTTCTTTATCTCTAGCAACCTACTCTCACGATCTTCAAAACTCCTTGCGTTCCGCTCTCATCAAAGACATCACATTAAACACAAGGAAGCCAACCTCTAGATTTGCAAAGCATGACGATTTCCCAATTGTAAACATAAATACAAATTGTCCCCTCCAACTTCCCAACAAATTTTACTTAATTGTTTCAATTATTCTCTTTTTTAAATAAATGAAAAAAAAAAAAAAAAAAAAAAAAGATTAGATATTTACCACCTTACACAAAACTAGAATGCAAAACAGGTTATAAAAGAAAAAAGGGAAAGAATGATGAAGATTGAGAAGGGAATTGGTGCCCTGCTAGAACAGAAGCTTCACAGCAGAAAATGATGGGATAAGGATTCTCATCCAAAAAAGGAAAAAAAATGTTTTTGGTTTAACATCTGTCCAGGATTAGGGTGTAGGGCCACGATAAGCTCTTTGACAACTTGTAAAAGCTGCAGGAAACACTACTACAAATATAAAGTTGTATAATGGTATACATACATGTTATTCTAATGGTGTATGAAGATGATTATAACAAGTGAGTTGAGGTTAATACCTTTTTGATAAATCACTTTTAGGTGGACTCATCTCTAAACTCCTCGCTGCATGCAAAGTCCTAGTTGTTCTCATATCATGTCCAATTAATTTACCCAACGCCATCATATTAGTTGTGGAAGCCAACATCTCTGAGGGTAAATCGACACTGCTCTCACAAGCAATCTTTGATCCTAGAGCAGCTATGTCTTTTGCATAAAAGCAAAAACCATGCTGGGCAATTGTTGATGTCATCCGTATTTGCTCATCACACCAGCTGAATGCATCTGATCCCTCAGAAGGGACCTCAGGTTCCAAAGAATCCTGCAAATTACCAAATTACCATAATGAACTACACACACATAATGAGAGGATAGGTTCACACTTTTAATCTACAAAGTAATTACACACTTACTACTAATGGGCAGTTACAAAGCAACACGTCAGCTTCTGAGATCAGACCACTCATACCATAAGCAAGTTTGATACTTTTAATTGCATCGTGTTGTTCTAAGCCAACATAATGCCTTAGATCTGTCCGGCAGCCACGAAGCTTTATCCATGACTCTTGTACTAAATCTGTCACCACCAACGAGGTAGGCTTCTCTACAAATTTGTAAGCCTTATCAAAATCCACGCGACTGCACTCATCCATCACTTGATAATTTCTTGTACCCTCCACATTTTCATCTTGAGAATCTTCCACCTCTCTATTAGAAATGTCTGGATCCATATCACAAGTATTTCCCCATCTGAGTATAGGTTTATCAAGATTGTCTGCTTCAACTGGTAACGGGGTCTGAATTGAATCATTGCTCACAGAAACTTCCAAGGTATCACGAACATGACCACAGGACACCGTTCCAGATAACAGCTCTGTTACA
>NC_081541.1:5050858-5107831 GCF_901000735.1 Corylus avellana
ATTCTCACCCTAATGTGCTGCGTCTCCATGCATGAATGAATTCTGTTGTATACTTCGTTGTTGCATATACTCTATTCATCGATAGACTGGATTGTTGCTGCCACTGTACATATAATGCAACCTATATTTTTAGTTCATTATTCCTTGTTTAAACTTTCTATTTATGTTGTCATGTTTGTTATGTACAGGTTGCATTTGCTGTCCTTGTTTCGTGGCTGATATTCCAAAACCCAATTTCAGCTCTGAATGCTGTTGGATGTGCTGTGACACTTGTTGGATGTACGTTCTATGGATATGTGAGGCACATGCTCTCACAACAGTCGCCACCGCCGGGAACCCCTAGGACACCCCGGACTCCAAGGGCTCGGATGGAGCTGCTTCCACTTGTAAATGATAAATTAGATGATAAAGTCTGATTCGTAGATTAAGTTGAATGTGAGGATCCTGGCAGAGGGTAATAGGAAAAAAAGGGTAAAAAAGAAAAAGAAAAAGAAAAACTCCATTTCTTTGTTGTGTAAACTTGCATTAGTTCACTACAAATTATTATTATTTTTTTTTCCCTCTTTCAGAACTAGAAATTTCTTCAGGGTCTTATATATTGTCATAATTTTGGTCTGAATGTGTTGAGATCCATAACTTTCCATTAATCCATATGCTTTTGGCATTTTACATATACTTGCAAATAAGACTATGCTTTTTATCCACCCACCCACCCAATTTATTTTTGTTTTTTTTGAAAACGACTGCTGTGCTGTCACCCTTCAACAAATACTTGCAGTTGCAGCTATATGACCTTCACCACCCAAGACTGCACAATTACATGTATTTTTGCTTATGGAATGAGCCCAACTCCATTAACAATAATTGAATAGAGAATAAAAAGGAGAAACACTGAAACAGGATTAGAATTTGAAGAATTAGGCATATTGTAAAATTGTTTTGCAATAGCCCCAAGGCATACCCACCACCCAGTAGAGTGAGGCGAAAAGAGTGGTCGTCAATGTTGGGAGAGAGATAGGTAGAGCTTTTATTTTCACTTGATTAATACATAGAGAGATCTAGTCAGTACTTGGTAGTTACAGAGAGTAAAGCTAAGAAGCTAATATTAGAAATTATCTTCCCGTATATATTAGTCATAATAGCTAGGAGAAGTCTAGGCCTAAGCCAAGAGCCAGAAGTTCTTCTGCCATCTGCTGCTGATTAGGTAGCCACCCATGCCTCTGCTCTGCTTCCTCACTCCAAAAGTCAAGCACTCCGCATTGTTAATGCACTGCTCCACAAACTCCTCTGTGCTGCTGGTCCCGCGTAAGCTGCATAAACCCCCAGCATCATTAAGTTATAGGAAATTCAAGATCTATATGAAGTTTGGGATCAAAGGGTGGGAAGAGAAAGATCAGATGGTTAAGATTGGACCCACCAGCTGAAAATTGGAGATGGCTTCTTCTGTCCCAGCACTAGCACAGTCACTTCCAGCTTTTTCACTTGACTCAACACTGTGGCCAGTTTTGGCCCTTGAATAACCAGTGCTTCTACTTCCACCTGAACATTACCCCATTCAAGCAGATAAACACAACTATAAATGAAAGACAGAAATTACAGGTCATCTCTCTCTCTAAGATTAAAAAAAAAAGGAAAGCTAGTAGAAAACGTTCAGAAGCATCTGAAAAATCTGCATCTGAAAAAGAAAAAGATGAAAGGAAAACTGAAGCTGACAAAAGATCATCCACCTTCTCCATCTAAAGAAGAGAAAAGAGGCTTTTAATTATTATTATTATTATTTTGAGGAGATTGCTAAAAAAAGTGGAAATAGAAAAAGAAAAAGGAAGGCCAAGTACGATCTATCAACACAATGGCCAATGGGAATACTAATCACAATAGGGACCTACCAAAATCAGAATGAAAAGGCACAATGCTGAAGATAATTGAAAACCCATTTAAGCTAGCTCTGTATCTTTAATCTGTCACTCCCAAGACTCAAAAAGAGAAGGAAACATATAATAATCTCGCTTGATTTCTGGAAGCTGGGTTTTTTTTTTTTTTTTTTGGTTTTCGTGTGAATCTTAGTTGTATAGATTCTCTGCTGTTTTAGGAGGTCTGAGTTGGTTTCCTCTCTGTTTTGAGATTTTGAGTTTCTTGGTGTAATTGGTGTAAACAAATTTCATTCATCCAATAATAATAATAATAATAATAATAATAATAATCCCACTTGATCTTGACCCTTGAAAGAGAGAAGAAGCACATACCTCAGGTCTGCAAGCCTTGCAAAGAGACCCAAGAGAGTTGGCAAGGTAAGGAGAACAGGAAGAAGAGGAGTCGGATGCGGTTTCAGAGCCATTACCGGAAGCAGGGATGATGTGAAGGAGAGTGAGGAAATCACTCTTGTTGGCTACATGTGTGAGCGCCCACATCATTGCTTGCTTGGAGTGTGAGGAGTCATCCACCACAACCATCACTCTCTTCCTCATCACCAACCCACCATTCTCACTTCCATACATGTTGAGCCCTTCCATCTGCTTCCAACTTCCCTCACAACAACTCTTACCTCTCCCGCCCCCACTCTGCTTCCTATTCCCTCCCCCTCCCCACCTGTTTGATGTTGATTTCCAAGCCTCCCTCCCACTCAGTTGCCTTAAAAATGAACCTGATCCTGCCATTTTCTCTTACACCTGCTCCCCAACTTGTATCAATAGTATAAGTCTACTAGTACAACTCTAGAGAGAGAGAGAGAGATGCAATGCAATGGGGGTTTCAGGGTTATGTGGGTGTGATTATTATAATGAGAAATCTGGGATGAGAGGAAGAGAGACAGACAAAAAGAGAAATGGGTGTTGGGTTAAAGGAGTTGAGAGTGGGGGAACCGATCATGATGCAAAGCCATGATTTTTTTTCTTTATGCAGGTTAAAGTGTCACGGGAATCCCTGCCCTGTTATGGCTTTACTCTTCATAGATATCAGAAATAGCAAACAATCACTACGCTCTGTTATGATGATGAAACAGGATTGTTTGTACTACCCTCTTTACATCTCTTTTAGATTCCTTTGCATATTTTTTTAATATTTTCTCATGATCTGTTTTGAATCATGGGTTTTTCCTTTAAAATTAAATTAAATAACAAATCATCCACACCAACTTGTTATTAATTTCATATCACAAGTAAGATAACTAATTTTGTACACAATTCACAAATTCCAAATTAACATTTTTGGGTAAACTTATCCAAATCCTTCACCAAATCGCATCACTCTGTAAAGTCATGTCATTGTGTCTCCATCAAGAATCCAATTCTGGGGTGTCATGACCTTTCGATGCACAATTTGTAGGCCCCAAAATGACGAGCAAATGATCATCAAATCCATAGAATTCTCATATCAGATAAATTGATCATCCATAAACACACACCAAGTATGCAAATTGATGGCAGCCCAAGAAAAAATGACTTGGAGTTGGGGAGGAACAAGTATTCTCTCTGATTTTTGTCCGACCAAAATGAGATTATAATAATTTATTAAATCAAATATTAGTAAGGGGGTGTGTCTTTTTTCTTTTTCTTTTTCTTTTTCTGGGAAAGTAGTGGGGACTATGCTTCCCTCTTTGAATCTCTCAGTTGTCAGACGGCAGTAAATAATGGAATAGTACAGCCTATAATAAAGAAAGACGTTTTGGGTTAAAAATAAAACAAGATTTATTTAATGAATAAATTTAATTGCATTAAAGAGAAATGCAGTTGGAGGGAAATGTCAGAGTGCATGGGGCCTCGTGAATTGGGCTTTCTTGTTGTTGATGGAGTCAGATGAACTGAGACGGCAGGAGGTCGTACTTCCAAATTATTGCTCCCGTTTAACTCGCTGCCTCTTCTTCTTCTGTGGTCCATCCATTTCAATTGAATTGAAATTTCATCAATTTTTTTTTGGCGGGTAGTAATCATTTTTTTTTTCTGCCTCCCAAAATAATAGCTCCAAAAAAGAAAAGAAAAAAGTCCATATAATTTACCTCTCCACCGTTAAATTCTATTAAGTAACTTAAAAGAGATTTAAATTGAGTGAAATATTAGAGTCAATAAGATTGTGATACTTATCTTATTTAAGTTAGTGTCACACTAATAAAATCTGTTAAATAAGTTGACAGAATTTAACTGTATGTACTAAATTATTTTTTTGGCATTCCTAAGGGACTTTTGAATTCATTTTAATACTGCAATGAGTTAATTGTAAATCAGTTAAATCACGAGAACTAATTTTATATTTTTTCCAAGAAAACATTTCAAGTTGTTGGTTATTATTATTTTGTAACAAAGTGCTTCATAGACAACAAACAAACAAACAAACAAACGAAAAGCCCTCATTAGGAGGGAATGAAAAGCCCTAGTTTGGAGGGAAGAGAAGGAGGTGAGGTGAATCTTTGATAATTTTTTTTTTAATTTTATTTTAAAGGGAATAATGTGGGTGTATTTTTGTTATTGTAATTTTGGCTTAATTTCAATTATAGCATATCTCTTGCCACAAAATTAAAGAATAAAAATAATTATTTCATTCCAACTCTCTTTATTTTTAGTAATAATTATTAGAATAATCATTTCGTCCAAGTAGAGTGGGATTATGTATTGGGTTGATTTTTTTAAAAAAAATATTATTATTATTGTATTGGGTTGATTCAAGTGCAACTAGTTAACTCTAGTAGTATATTGTGTGTCAAATAAATCATCTCCGGTTCATAATAAACTAAAAATAGTTCATAACTAAATACTTCTTAAAAATTTTACTGTCATAAATAGGACACCCCGTCACCTGCATGCCTACATATCACAAATATTAGCAGAAATCTTATACGTATCACGTCACCTGCATGCCTTTTTTAACAACTCGATCAGTCGCAGTGTGCTTTGGAAATTGGGATTTTTTGCTTAACCCAACAATTAAACGGCCAATCCCCAAAACAAAAAAGAAAGGATCGACAGTTGAGAGAGAGAGAGAGAAGAGAGAGATGGGGGAATAGAATAGTAATACAGACGAATTAGCATTCAGCAACAGTTTCCTTGCTTCTCGTGAAGTGTTAAGGGAGTAAAAATAAATTAATAAGACAATCTACATAATCCACTGTGGCCGCTCGGTTATGTTTCCCATGCACACTCGCATCGCTTTTGTTGTATTTCAAAGTTTAATTATATATAAAATGTGTTTATTCGATTTTTTTTTAAAACCAAATGCATTTAATTTGTACACTACTTCTCCAAATCCATAATATCCCTCTTCCAAACGGCTTCGCAAGCAGCCATCGGTTTTGATTTTTCCGTTATCTTGTTACCTGTAGTATCAACATCACTTTTGTTTGGAGTTTAAATCTTAGATCTACTGCAACCTCTCTACTCACATAAGGTGACTTTCTCCCCAACAATCTTACCATATATGTCATGAGCAATGGGTCAATGGCAGTGTGTGTGGACTGCAAGTCTGCAAGCACCAACGCCCATTTTGGCTGCTTCCGGTAGATCATCTAACAATTCTCTATTCCCGTGGAGCTCTTCAGATTCAAATCCCCATCTCAAAATACAATTGCCTTACTGTTATTTGTTTCACAATCCACGGTGGGAATTATTTATCTTAGTTTTCACAGCTAGTCTGAAACTAAGAATTTTTCGAGTGATTTTTGCACTCACACATACCACCATGGCCGTTAACACCAACACTAGTTCTGGTAGCTTTTCTTCTTACTCCTTCCATCTCAAACTTCCTCTCAGAGGTTGTGGAATGGACTACTACAATGAATCGTGTTATGTTTTGGCCTTTATTTTGGTTATTTATAATTTTGAGTTACTTTGGTTTGCTGTTGTAATGTTATTATCACTCATCAATTAAAAAGAAAAAAAGAAGATAATAGTGCATTTGAAAACTCATTAGCTAAAAGAAAAAGTATATTAAATGTGATTAAATATGTAAAAGGACCTGAGAAAAAGAAAAAAAAGAAAAGAAAAAAAAAGAGTGATATACAGTATAAAAACAAAATAACCCTGATTCGTAGGAAGAAATACCACTTGATTTTAAAGGCTATTGTATTCTCCATGCACCTCGATGCTCGATAGTATCAAAATAATGCTTTTAGGGCTCTAATTGGAAGTTCAAAATGATAAAAAGACCAATTTCTCAATTTTAACCCCTAAATTGAAAGTATCTTTTATCACCATATTTATATGCTTGAGTGCTATTGGACAATGAAAAAAAAGAAAAGAAGTGGCATTGGACAACGAGTTGAGAAAATTTCTTTATTTGAATGACCATGCATTAGATAATACAATTAATAAAATAGAACCACTATAAAGCTTTACAATGAGGGAAATGGAATTGAATCATATCCCAAGCTGGCTCAACGTAGCTACTCCGGAAAGCCCCTTCCATCAGGGACTGTTGGGCTGTGGCTATTGACACAAACCAACATAAAATAATGCTGAATATTCCCTTTACAGCGAACTCGCCCTTCATCTAGTTATGTCACATTCTTCTATAGCACTCCTCTATCTAGCCAATGACCATATCATGGTATAAATGAAAAGGTTATAGCATCTATTCTGTTAGTTCTCCTAGTTGGAATTTCTATCTCACTGGGATGAAATCTTCCCAAAAAAGTTATTTTGATCCAGAAACAATATGTCTTCAGGCGACAACCCTAATGAACCAGTACTCAAGTAGTGTCGAGCAGCCCGTCCCCTGCATTCAAATATCATACGACTAATTGAGCAACATGCAAGGGATGTGCCACCAATTATTAAAAAATCAGCAAGAAAGCCTATTAAACGTTCTGAGCACATACCTCCGTCTTCTGGTCTTGCCAATGCCTCCAGACAAACGGGAAGCTTCTGATCTTGAAATGTGGCGCAATGAAGAGAGATACTCACAGAATCCAACATCTCTTGCCGTCAAGTATGATCTTGCAGGAATTATGGACTGGATTATATCAAAAGGACTTGAATTGATTTCACTGCATTGCAGACACCAAATAAAATGTTTCTATTAACAAAAAAGCATGCCAAAACCTGTTTGAATTAGTTAGAAGACAGACTGCTACAAGTGTCAATTTTAAGGCACCTTGTTTGAATGAGTCATTTAACTGACCAATTGAGAACATACATGGAAAATTTTGCTTAAGAACATAAAACTCGCACTGGGCCATGTTCAAATCTTACATTCGCACAGCTTAAAACTTTTACGGAGGATAGTCCATTGCATGCCATGGGTATTTATTTTTTGATAAGTAATGTATATTCATTCAAAGCACAAACGGCGCAACCCTAATACACATGGAGTACACAAGAGAGCCCCTAAATTATAGAAAAAGAACATAACTCCAAAACCTAAAAAAAAAAATTAGAGACATGCACACTATTCCAGGCCACTTTCCATGTATACATGGATTGTAGCATCATCTTCTTTATCTCTAGCAACCTACTCTCACGATCTTCAAAACTCCTTGCGTTCCGCTCTCATCAAAGACATCACATTAAACACAAGGAAGCCAACCTCCAGATTTGCAAAGCATGACGATTTCTCAATTGTAAACATAAATACAAATTGTCCCCTCCAACTTCCCAACAAATTTTACTTAATTGTTTCAATTATTCTCTTTTTTAAATAAATGAAAAAAAAAAAAAAAAAAAAAGATTAGATATTTACCACCTTACACAAAACTAGAATGCAAATCAGGTTATAAAAGAAAAAAGGGAAAGAATGATGAAGATTGAGAAGGGAATTGGTGCCCTGCTAGAACAGAAGCTTCACAGCAGAAAATGATGGGATAAGGATTCTCATCCAAAAAAGGAAAAAAAATGTTTTTGGTTTAACATCTGTCCAGGATTAGGGTGTAGGGCCACGATAAGCTCTTTGACAACTTGTAAAAGCTGCAGGAAACACTACTACAAATATAAAGTTGTATAATGGTATACATACATGTTATTCTAATGGTGTATGAAGATGATTATAACAAGTGAGTTGAGGTTAATACCTTTTTGATAAATCACTTTTAGGTGGACTCATCTCTAAACTCCTCGCTGCATGCAAAGTCCTAGTTGTTCTCATATCATGTCCAATTAATTTACCCAACGCCATCATATTAGTTGTGGAAGCCAGCATCTCTGAGGGTAAATCGACACTGCTCTCACAAGCAATCTTTGATCCTAGAGCAGCTATGTCTTTTGCATAAAAGCAAAAACCATGCTGGGCAATTGTTGATGTCATCCGTATTTGCTCATCACACCAGCTGAATGCATCTGATCCCTCAGAAGGGACCTCAGGTTCCAAAGAATCCTGCAAATTACCAAATTACCATAATGAACTACACACACATAATGAGAGGATAGGTTCACACTTTTAATCTACAAAGTAATTACACACTTACTACTAATGGGCAGTTACAAAGCAACACGTCAGCTTCTGAGATCAGACCACTCATACCATAAGCAAGTTTGATACTTTTAATTGCATCGTGTTGTTCTAAGCCAACATAATGCCTTAGATCTGTCCGGCAGCCACGAAGCTTTATCCATGACTCTTGTACTAAATCTGTCACCACCAACGAGGTAGGCTTCTCTACAAATTTGTAAGCCTTATCAAAATCCACGCGACTGCACTCATCCATCACTTGATAATTTCTTGTACCCTCCACATTTTCATCTTGAGAATCTTCCACCTCTCTATTAGAAATGTCTGGATCCATATCACAAGTATTTCCCCATCTGAGTATAGGTTTATCAAGATTGTCTGCTTCAACTGGTAACGGGGTCTGAATTGAATCATTGCTCACAGAAACTTCCAAGGTATCACGAACATGACCACAGGACACCGTTCCAGATAACAGCTCTGTTACATCACCTATCACTGTTTCAGGAACAAATGTTGATTCTGGCACGCATGATACATCGAATGATTGGCATGTTTCATCAATTTGTATACCATCTGGTCTTCCTGAACATTGATAACCTCTTTCTTCCAAATTCTCCACTCCAGAAAGTAGCTTGTCGGTTGATGGGCTTAAGCAGTTTTCAGTTAATGGAAAACAAGAGGGGAAGTTATTATTGACTCCTTGGGATGCTTCATTGTTAGTATTTTTATCCAAAACTACGGGATACCCATTACTTAAATTCTCGTCTTCAGAATCAGAAGACAGTACTACATGTTTCCTTCGAACAGTTTGCCGAGATAAAGGTATGGGAGTGCCTGCAGAATTGGATAATTCATCAAATTGATCAGTGAATTCATTGCAGTCTTGAACAGAGCCATTCCTCTTCAACATTGCTAACTTCTTGGTCTCTATCTTGTATGTTTCATTATCAGGCGTATCCAAACCTTTTTGCATTAAATTTTCGTCAAGTTCCTCCTCAACTACCCCCATTAAACTAGAATTTTCATCCATCATGGATAACGACTTGGAGATCTCCTTCTCAATTAGCTCTGATAACTGAGAAGGGAATTCCCAGGGGATAATCTTTGGTAGTATCCGATGGCCAGTCTCAACATCAAATAGCAATGAACCATACGTTTTCCGCACCTCCCTCTCTGGACAGTCAAAAGGATTATGTAAAAAGTCTCTCTCAAGCTGGAACAAGAGGTAATCAATAGGAAAGAAGATATAGTGCATTCAAATCAAAAAGCTCTAGTAGAGGCTCAAATTCATGTTCTAAGCAGGAATGTCAACATGTAAGAAAACATAATTCATTCCTATTGCTGATTTAAGGCATAAACCTTTTTCCAAATGAAATTAAAACAAAATAGAATTAGAATTTTCATAAAAATTAATGATAACATTAAAAAATTAATGTCATTGCTGCAATCTCAAAATGCTTACACACACACACACACACACAAAAAAAAAAAAAAAAAAAACCCTCCTTCTATTGACACTAATGACAACATCATCCATGTACAAGAAGAGGAAAAGGGGTCATTTCGCTCGAGTGTCCAGAAACTCCCTAAATTGGGAACACATGCCTATCACACTTGGCTTCAGCAAACCCAAATGCCTAATTTCTTAACTAATAGAGCAATTTCTGTTAGCTTTAGCAACATTTGTAAAAAGAACTTGCCCCATGATTTCTTCATCGATATTCACTGTACAGTATAAGATAGCCACCAAGTGTAAGCTGTGTGCAGTTACAAAAACTAATTCATAAATGCAGCTATTGATTAAATGTGAAACCCCAAATCTAGATGATGTGCCATACTCTCGAAGGCAGATTGACCAAAGTTCACCCAATATTAGTTCCAAAACTGGGCATTTATCCCATGAGAATTTAACGGAGTTTATAGACATGACTTATGGGAACCAATAAGTGGAATTCAGAATATATAGCTTTTGCAGCAACAATGCAACAATGACAGTTGTTGTAAGTAATCTAATAAAATAGTAACGAGAATAACAGTATAAACAACAATAACATGCATATAAATGCCATGCAAGCATACATTGCTTAACTGACCTCTTCTAAATCTTTTACCCTGGCACCAGAACTGAAGATGCATAATGATTTTTCGAATATCTCCACGACAAGACCCAATTAATCGCTCTAGTAAATGAGGATGGATGTTGGCTCCTTCTGCTGCACAAACCTGCATTGCAAAACAAAATGAAACTCTAAGGACCACAGAAATCCACAATGGGAAAGCTGACAGGAAAAGAAGGTGCTAGAAGCACATACCATATATGCATGGCAAAGAAGCTCTTTCGATGATGGCAATTTGAAACACACCTGTAGCCTGTCCAAATTGTCGGGCAGGACAGGATTGATACCTACAATTTACCAGAATATGAGTAAAAACTAAGAAGTTTAAGTAAAAACCGACAAATTTTCAAGTGAAATGAGACTATCTCAATCAGCAAGTCCTCTTACTATTGCTGGTCAGTATCATGGGTCCCTTTGCTGTTTCAGCAACTTGTTGTATTGCAGCAACAAAACCACGATCCTCGAGAAACGTGATATCCACATCCTCAAAGAGAATCAAAGGCTTAACTTCACCTTGATGACTGGCAATTCCATTCTCCTTGTAGACAAATTTTGCTGGGGCTCCAATCTTATCATGGGAAGCTTCCTCATCTGATAAGGATATCACTTCAACCAGCTCGTTTTCAAACCCTTGTGATGCTTTGCCATTGGGAACAGCCAAGGGAGACTTTACCGCATCATTGTTACATGATTCCACAGGATGTCCCAATGGCCTGGAAAAAAATAACCATTTAATATAGGATAAATTATCAAAGAATAACTTGAGGAATAAAGTTTAATTTCTGCTGAATTTCCTATTATTCATAAAAACAGCGTCGACAGCTGAACCAAGGGCATGACTTTACTGATCCATACTAACCAGCAAAATCTTGGTTAAATCATGGTTTTTTAAAGAGGATATGCTCATAAGCTAAAATATAGCTTAGAATTTACCAGAAGCAAAGCTAGCCAGTACACAGGAAGGACACAGGAAAATCCAAAGATGAAGTGTTCTCGATGCCCATTGGGTACATGCTATATTATCAAGGGTAATTTCAGTCTCTCTATTCATTCAGTCAGGCATTTAAGGACAAGAAAATTTTTATGCACAAAAAGTTCCCCTTCTGCATTTCTGCTCTTGACAGAGCAAATCCACCATGCTCTACATGATCACAACGATATATCTTGAAGCACATCCCCATATTTAGTCATTTCAAGAGAGAGAAAGATGATCTAGTCCTACAAACCTTTTGAGCCAACGTGATTCTAGAGCCTCTCCAAACCTCTGCTTCACAAGAGCTCCATTCCGACAGTCTGATGCACTTACCTAGTAAAACAACAGATGAGACATATTCAACTTTCACTCGAAGGGCTATTTTAGTAACTTTTAATGATCAAAATTTAAAACAAAAAGCATTTGAATTTACTTTTTCAGTAAGTGAAAATGATGAAAGAATGAACTTTTAACAGCAGTATGGGATATACCCCTAACTATATCAAACAGGGAATGAAGAAGACACATCTGCTTTCTGTGTGTTGCAGACTTTTTTTTTTTTTTTTTGAAGGTAATACAAAGAATTATTACAGTACAACCGAAGTAAAAGCAAAGCAGTTACTTTTGCCATCCTTGGAGTAAAGCAAAACAAACTCTTTCGCATAGAACTTTTGTAGTGATGATACTTCTGATGATACAGAGAGTAAGTCCCAATGACCAAGTAAAGCTTGTGTGGCTTGCCTTCTTTATACATAAAACAATCAGGGAGCTAGTCAATTTTTTATATGAAAAACTAGTCTGACTTTACCACAAATTGGCTTTAATGGTGAGCATCTTTTCCCACAATCTCTGCCACCGCCACCTACCAACACCATTTTGGACCTGCACACACCTAAGCATTGCATGGTCTACCAGAAGGTACATTGTATGGTGAAAATTGCAAGAACAAACATTAATCTATGAGCTTCTTTTTATTTCTTTCTTTACTAGTAAATTATTGTTGAAAATGTGGGAGCTTGAGGACATGAGAAGGTCAAAAAGATAAAAGTTGTGACCTAAGATTTAATATTCCAAAAAATATTTAGCAAATGGAAAAGACAAGAATTATCCCAAAGCTGAGATTTTTGGTTCACTCCGCATGTTAATGGTAAGTGCATGTGAACCTATGTTACATCAATGGAACTCTTAATTCTTAACCATGGACCCCAGCATCTTCACCATCCTATTTGTGGTTATATGCATACTAGGATATTTAAAACCAATAAGCAGAACCATCAAAGCTAGAATGGTCAAAACATTTCAACAACAAAAACATATAATTTCAGTAATACCTCCAAAACCTCGAACCCTTGCTCTTGTGCACAAGCATAGATAGCGGCAGATTTCCCACTCTGCAACACAAGGAATGCACCTTTTAACCACCAACATAATTCCAAAGCATTTGCAGAAAAAAAAGACATTGAGTTTAACAACATTTATGTAATACTCTACCTTGTAATAGAATATCCATCTAAGTATCAAAAAGGAGCTCTATTTGTAAAATATGAAATTTGGCAAACATTATAGAATTAAAACTCAAATTTTAGTAACAGATTTCATTAAAATTGAAGGAACTAGAAGACATTACAATAGACCTAAAGCAAGCAAAAATTCATCAGAAAAGGCCACCACAAAGCTAACTCTAATACCAATGCATATTGACACAGGCATTACACAAACCTCCTGACCATGGGGAGGGCACTGCAAACTAACTTAAAATACTAGTTCTGATTTCCTACTCAAGTACATGCACCTCTAAGGAAAATCAGTTAGTAATTCTAGAATAACATACCTTCTGATGATTCCTAAAAGAAAACGGGACAGCACATGCATTTGCTTCCATCAAAGACAAAATCCTCTAATCAGTGGATGTGAAAATTATTAAACATCAGTCCTGAAAATTACTCATTATATTCCCTAGATAAACTTCTTTTATAAAAAAGGGGCTAATGAGATCCCCAATAACAGTAAAGAGATTAAGATGCAGGCCAAATGAACATCATGATTGTCAAGTATGCCCAACTCCATAAAATCACCATGTGGACTATTGTCCCAAAATAAGTGCTTACAAAAAGGACTTACTACAATTAATCTGATCCCTCATTCTTTCAGCATTTTTATAATACATTTTTTCCACACAGCTGCACTGGGTTCTACTTTTATAGCATCTAGCCTACTCCACTTAAAAATATTGGGAGGCAGAAGCAACTATGTTGTCTATCTCCTCAAAATCTTTTCAGAAACTTGGACTGAAAAATCATATTTCATGAAAGCTTTAAGAAACTACATATTCGAATATTCTCTATCATCTTAAAAGTTCCCAGAATGGATCACACTATTTTTTTTTTTTTTTTAATTTTTAATTTTTTTTTTAATGTCGGAGAACCTCTCCAAGGCAGGGCCTTCAAACCCACCCTGCAGAGTAAACTTCGGTCCCGTGCACCGATTGTTAGTACAGCTATATTGTATACATGTGGGGCCCGTGTGCATGAGATTTTACAAAAATCTTAGGCTGGCTGTCAACCTACCACAGACTCCTACCTTTATTTGGGATTGCTACAACCAATCCCAGCTAAGACGAAGGCTTAGTTGAGTTGAGTTGAGTTGAGATATTTCATCTTCAAGCTCCCTAAATAATAGTATTTTTTTGAATTGAAAAGAAACTACAATAAGAAAAAAAAATATATATTACCACCAAATGAACCTCAAACAAGGAAACTATGTTACCATCATCTTCAAGATCCCTAAATAATAGTATTTTTTTTCGAATTGAAAAGAAACTACAATAAGAAGAAAAAAAATTATTACCACCAAATGACCTCAGACAAGGAATCTATGTTACTAGCTTTCAATTTGATATTACCAAGAGAGCTCTCTTACAGATAGTAAAAACTGCCATGAGTTTACACAAGTGTTGAGATATGATAAAGGAAACAAGGTTCTTCAAATATGCAACGATGATGGTCCCAAACTTCAATGACGATGCAACTTCAGGTACAGAAACCCAAAGAACATGCCAAACTTCAAGCAAAGCAAAAATAAAGTGAGCTTAAGATAAAAATAGTTGTATATACCCCTATTGGTCCTGTAACCAAGAGAACATTCTTAAGTCTATCATCTTCATCTATTTCTTCTGAATCAGAGTCATTATGAGAACAGTAATAGTCATCATCCTGCATGTTACATTGATCACCACCAGCCTGATCTTTTCTGGTATGGAAACTTCTTGCATGCCAAAGACGTAGCCAATCACTCAAAAACTTCACAGCTTCATCATTACCGCATACCTGCAAGACACCAAAAAAAATATTGTGAAAAAAAGTATCTCATCTCTGATGAGAAACTGGAGAAAAGGAAAAGATTTCAATCTATGTAGGACCATCAAAAATTGAATCACACAACTTTGATACAAAGAAGAAACTGGTTCAAGATGTCTGACCTCTGTGGCCTTCTTTGGCTTGTACTTATAAGTCCATAAGGAACCCTCAAGCTGATTACCAGGACCAGTATAATATGACATCATCCTGCAATTGCAGCAAAAATGACAACAATCTCAACATCCAGCAACCCCAGCTGAGAATCATGCATAAATGATTGAAAGCCTAATAAGTGTCTCTAACGGTATAGGTATAACTGGGGGACAGGGGGGAAAGACCCTTGTATAATCTAATATATAAAAATGAATACTGATTATTGTTAAAAAAAATTACAATGAAGTCACTATTTTCTGTTTACACAGCCCAGATTGTGTGGGAAAAATCGTCAAATAATTGGATCAAGAACTTAGTACGACTAATTTATATCATGCCTCAACAAATGCATCTCCAAATTTGATATTACAACAACAATGTTCACCAACTAGAAAGTACAGGTGTGGATGAAGAAAACGAGGCAATCACATGATGTGGTAATTTTCTAGAATCACGTGACTTCATATAAATGTGATTATCTAACTTAGCACCAGCACTACTAGAGAGTACAAAATAGCAGATATTTGCTACCATATCACCATATACAAGTCTAACAACAGTTATACATATTACATGGAGAATTTGAATATGAAAATTTTGACCTTTCCTGAAGAAATCTACTTTGCACCTCAGTGTCTGACCTCCTTAGACAGCTGGTATGCCCAGATAATAAACCAGCTTTATCCACCTCATAGTCCTGACAGCAATTCATATGGATGACTGTAAAATCACTAAATGGCATGGAGAGACTCTAAACAAACAATTCAGACAATGGTGACATCTAATTTCCTAGGGATAAAGAGCAATTAAAAGAAAGAATTGGTGTATTAATGTGAAGGATGCAGTACATACCAGTTCAGGCAAATGTTCTTGTTTACTAAGATGCTGATCCAAAGGCACTTCGTTCTGTAAGGTTAATGCATCACAGGGATGTAAAATGATAGGAAGGTTGTCAATATGCAACGACCCAGCAGAGCCTTCATAAACTGACAGTGATGTGTTCTCTAAACCATGAATGGCATTGATACTGGTGTCATCACAAAATGTCCAGTTTCTCCAGTCAAGAAATGCTGCATCGTCCTGCATACCAGAAATTTTAATTTTCACCATAGGAGAGAGATAAATAAAGACATTAAAATTTGGTAGTAAAGCAATTGTTAAATTTATCCATACTTGAATCGTTTCAAATACATGAATTGGGCCACAAGTAATTCGTTTATCCTTTCTGTCAAACGAGCACCAACTACCATCTCCTTCGGTCAGCTCTTGATTTTTCTTACCCACTTTCCATGATGAGAAAAAGGGATGTATTTGCTTCCCTGCAAACATCCGCGAATTTTCCTGATCAAACACAAAAAGAAAGACGCTTAGAGCTACACTATTACAGTTCACAGACATGAAGCAAATAAGCACAAGTACAATCACTTTTAAGATTCAAGCCAAAGTTTTCATGCAACTGAAAAGTCCAAAAGCAACACTAAAACGCCAAAGTGCAAGTTAATTAATTTGCAGTTTTCTTTTTCTTTCTATTTTTGGATAACTAACTCATATTACTCATAGCATGAGTAAGCAATACCACTCAATGACAAGGATATGTGTAACACATCGGTCTCATATTGAGAAGACGAATAACCCACGTTGAGTGGGTGATTATAAAGACACTTACGGATGCTAAGTCCAACATTGCTTACTTACTAAGTGAAAAAAAAGCTTTATACGTGATTTTAAGAAAACTCCAAATTAACTAATCATATTGGGATGATAACGCAAGTGTAACTAGTGCTTTTTTTGGATTGTTACAAATGGTATCAGAGCCACCTAGTAACACCATGTGGTAAATAAGTACTGCATGATGTAGTCCTGTTGAGGACATTCGGGGTTTAAGGGAGGAAGATTGTGACACCCTGACCCCACATTGAGAAGATGAGAAGATGAGTAACCCATGTGGAGTGAGTGGTTTATAAGAAACTCATGAATGCTAAGTACTACAATGCTTGCATACTAGGTAAAACTGAGCTTTATAAATGATTATAGGGAAGCTCCAAATTGATTAGTCTGCGTTTTTCGTGAGCCGTTAGATACCAAATTCCAACAATACAAGCTGAACCCGCCTATCAAATGAAAATTTGAGAACACTATTAATATAAAACACAGCATACACATGGCGACTGACCTCAGCCGACTTCTTTGCCTCTAACCGCAAATCAGGAATTGGCGGCGACGCAGCTTCACACTTTATTGAATTAGCCGATGTTTTCTTGGGTGTAGTATTCACCGGTCGCTTCTCCTTCAACTGCTAAGAAAACAAATGTAATGATTTTAATCTTACTATTATATGTCCTTCTGAAACTAAACTAAGCTAAGAACTGGAATTTCTTTTTTCTTTTAATTTCCAAAGTTTTCTCAGTAACCAAGCAGAGAATTACACACAAACAACTAACTAACTCCAACACGTAATCTACAATAATGATCAAAATTAAGCCAATTAAGCATCATAATTCACCTTCTTAGAAGCTCTAGGTTGAGGCATTGCCTTTCCTTTGGGCTTCCTTTTGTTGCTCTGACTCCCACACAACTCCTCGTCCTCACCGTCCTCATCTTCGCCACAGCTCTTCTCACCCTTCTGATCGCCGTTCTCTTCGCGCCCCTGGGGTTTTTGAGTGAACAGCGTGGATTGAACCAATTTCCGGCGAACACAGCGCCGCGCCGGCCGCCGGAGGCCTTCGGGGCTGATCTCCTTCGCCGGCGAAGGCTCGTCTTTCTCAACGGCTTCGTCCATCGTATTAGGGTTTTGGGAATTTACAAATCTAGGGCTATGGGGGATGATTGGATAATTTGGGAGATTGTGAATGAAAGAATGGGAAAAAGATTTAGAGAAATTCGGAGGGAAAGGGCAGTTCGTTCCCGCCTTGGAAGAGAGGTCTTTAGTGAGCTGAAGTCACTGATACTTACAGGTTACTTGGAGAAAAAAGTTTCAAGTCTAATTTATAATTGCAGGAATTTAATAGACGAACCATGCAAGCTTTAACCGGTGGAACCGGTGGCCAGTAACTTTGTTCGATTAGCTCCAGCGGTTCTCTTACGAGGATGCGGATCCCGCCCTCGCAGCCCATATAGAAGGGAAACGGGTAACAGAAGGATTGTGAGAGGATCCTGTTTGAATAGGGCTCCCTTCTTCCAGTGGGTTTCTGTTTAGTTGGGCTCCTGTCAAGAGAAGAGGGGCAAAGTAATTTTTTTTTTTTTTTTTTTTAGATTGGGTAAAGTAATAATAGGATCCTCATATTTCAACAATTTTGGTTTTCAAGATCGATAATAATTTAGACAATAAATATAATAAAATTTTTATAAGTATGTTTGCTCAAGCAGTTTTCGAGCAGCCTTCTCTCGTGTTCTGACAAGTAGACCTGATAAATATTTGTTTTGTAAGCATGCATTTTTCTTATTTATAAGAAGGGAATATCACTTGATCAATAAAATAATTTGTCAATCAACAAGACCTTTACTCGGTTCTTGCCATTTTTTTTTTTCCTTTCAATTTTTGAATTTTATCTTTACAATTAGAATTGTTATGAATATTACAACTTTTTGAGTAAATTTCTTAAATATATATGACACTTACCGCATTAGTCATTAAATAATTAAAGTTAATTATGGCCGACTTGACAATATCATATGAATTATCACATTAGTTTATAAGGAAAGTATAGTAAACAGTGTAGTACACGTCCCAAGAAGTAACTCAATCGGTTGAGACCACGCCTAATGAAGCGGAGGTCACTAATTCGAATTCCTCTTCCCATCTTCTGCGGATATGTCAAAGAAAAAAAAAAATGTAGGCCCCGTTTGGTTTGTGGAATAGGCCATTGGATTTGACTAGCTAACACTAGGTATAGCTGGTCATTTGTTTGGTAATACTCTATTTCTGAGAATAACTTATTCCCATGGGACTACTAATCTCATACACACAGGGTTAGTTAAGCTACTAAAAAATTAGTGGCTTAGCTAATCATTTCCTGTGAAATTAAATTAATTGTATAAATTGCCACAAAAAACCCCACTTGTGAGATTAAATTTCGTTATCTCTCTCTCTCTCTATATATATATATATATATATATATGTTTCTCTTTTCTCTGTTTCTATATTTCGTTATCTCTTTTTTTATTTTCTCTTTGATTATTTTGGTACAGTTTTCTCCAGTGACTGACCGAACGAACGGATCCCCGATCCGACCCTGATCCGACATAAAATCTTTTTTTTTTATTATTACATTATGTTTCTCCTGATTCTTTTTTTCCTGTGTTTTTTTTGTTCTTTCTTCGATGGAGAAACAAAATCTACAAGGTTTTTATAAAATGCAATTATATAATATGTTTTTTGATTTTTTTTTTATTCTCTATAGATTCTCCAACTATATTTTTTTGATTTCAAGATTGAGTTTGATTATGTTTTCTCAAGCTATATATTTTTTTATATATATATATATAATTTTGTAGCATAATTGCAAAAAAAAAGAAGAAGCCTATATACCTGACATAATTAACAAAATAAAAAATAAATTATAGTAAAGTTGTTTATGTTTCAAAAAAAAGAAAAAAAGAATGAAAGTTCTTAATAATATAAATTGTATTTGTATTATAAGGTATTTTAGGAAATTTGATCACAATATGATTTCATTCACCAACATATTGCATTGTACCAAACGAAGGAATATGATTAACAAGTCTATTCCAGCGTTACAACTAAACAAATAA
This sequence comes from Corylus avellana, assembly GCF_901000735.1. Taxonomy (NCBI): domain Eukaryota; kingdom Viridiplantae; phylum Streptophyta; class Magnoliopsida; order Fagales; family Betulaceae; genus Corylus; species Corylus avellana. The sequence continues at coordinate 5,070,577 of NC_081541.1, forward strand.
ATAAGAATAACTAATCTATTCCACACTCCTCTATTCCCAGTAGTAGCTAATCATTTTTCAATAGACTAGACATTCCGTGAACCAAACGAGGCCCTAGTATACAAAGCATTTCCTATGTGCTACCAAAAATCATAGCCTCGTTTGTTATTTTTTTATTTTTTTATTTCTCTTTTATCTTTTGTTTTATTTTATCCACACAAAAACATTAACAAACAACTCAAACACAAAACACTTTTAAAAACAAAAAATGATCATCTTTATTTCAAGTAAAATGAAGATTACTTATTTTACAGAGATGTTATACATCATTCTCTTAACCATATTTTTTTTGCAAATTCAATGGTGGTTTCACTAATCCATTTATACGAAGATGGTTGAGATTGGGTGGAGAATATTTGTATAATTTATCATTATTTTATTATCATAATTTAGTATTGTTGTAACTAGTAGTGTAAATAATGCAACGTAATAATTATGTTGGCATATCATTTAAATAATATGACATCATTTATACCGTTAGATGTAACTACATTAAATTAGAACTAAGAACATGGATCATATCCATTTAAGTGAAATGAAGAAAAACCTTGTATCCTAAAAGAGTAACGCTATATATCACCTAATTCTATCTCACAGAGCATGTGACATGGTCGTCGTGGAATTTGATGCATGAACATTGGCTTTAGGAGACCATAACACATCAACTTTGAAAGATGGAAGATAAATAATGGAATGATGAATATAATTAAAACATAAAAAATCAAATTTCATATTTATTTATGAAATATCAAAACACTTTTTTTTTTTTTTTTTTTTTTTAAAAAAAAAGTTTCTCAAAATACATTAAAGAAACAAAGCCAATAGGAAGCAATTACAAATCCGAAGCCCAACAATGAACAAAATTGGGTTAAATGAGGAAGTGGGCGGGCCGCCACCTGGCTCCACGGCTGAATACCACTTACTGACTCGAATCACGCAGCGCGTGGAAACAATTCTCCAATCTCCAGCCAATGACTGTCGAGGGTGTGAGACGCGCTCCTTAATCTTGTGTGGGATTTCATACCATGTTCCAACCAGCTAGACAACCAAAAATTCGTTCCCCGCATGCCTGAAAAGCAGACAACAGGAGTACAGGACACCCGATAATAGTTTAACGTGGGGTTCGCTTGGATACCCATGAATCCAAAAAGACAACGACGAAATGACAAAAACATCCCTACTCAATGCCAGTCCGAAAACACGACCGAAATTACCCAAATCAAATGATGCTGCAATCAGAAAAAAAGAAAAGAAAAGAAAAAGGTTTATAAGAACGCTCATCTCCTTTGATTTGATGTTGCAATCAAATTTGCCCTAAAATATTTGAGAATCATCATCTCTTTTTAGACCTTATTAGCCTTTTATATTTTAGCATCTAAAGTTGATTTGAACTCAAATTTTTGCATATATAATTTACCTTTAATAGCTTTTATGATAATGTTTTATCTTTAAATAACGGAAAGAATCGGCATCATTATATGAGCTGTCTCTTGTAATCTTGTTTTTATTCTTTTCTTGTCTTCTTGTTTTTTTTTTTTTTTTGTTATAAAAAAAGTCGAAGAGCAAGAAGCAAGGGCAAATCTGGTAGTTAAACAGAGCCTTTCTTTCTCAGAACGGTGCCGTTTGTGGGTTGGAAACATCATTTTCCACAACCGAGAAGAAAAGATGTTCGCAAGGACAAATTAGTCCAAGGCAAAAAATAAACGTTTCAGACTCCAACCTCGAGAATCTGACGAGTGTCTGTTCACTGTTCAGCTCTATGCAAGCACATTTTGTCCACTCCCAAGAGCTACTTCTCTTCAAAACTTTCCCTTCCCATACTCTTTCTCTCTCTCTCTCTTTCTCTCTCTCTTTCTCTAGGTGAAGAAGAAGCAAAATCCAAACCCTAGAGAACCCAGAAGCTCGCTCACGGCTCACCTGTCACCAGAGTCTGTCTTCCACCCCCAGAGCCAAAAATAAAGCCATCTTTTTTTTGGTGTGGAAAGTCTCACCAATCAGTAGACCCATCCCTCTGGATTCCTTGTTCTGTTGGGAGAGAACACAGAAGAAGCAAAACCAAGTACCAAACCTCCCCAAAAGCGAAAAATGCAGGCTTAGAGCACTCCGGGTACCAAACCCAAAAGAACCCATTTTTATTTTACAGAAGGAAAGAATGCCGAATCAAAAACCCATCTTGCACAACACCCTCTTCTTGCTCATTTTGCTCTCCGTGTTGACGAATGTAGGTCGTGTGAGCTCCAAGTCCACAATCGAGCCCTGCACCAACGCCGACACGTGCAACGCCTTGCTGGGCTACACTCTCTACACCGACCTGAAGGTCTCCGAGGTTGCCTCCCTCTTCCAGGTCGACTCCATTTCCATCCTCACCGCCAATGCCATCGACATCTCCTACCCGGACGTCGAGAACCACATCCTCCCAGCCCAGCTCTTCGTCAAAGTCCCCATCACCTGCTCCTGCGTCGACGGCATTCGCAAATCGGTCTCCACCAAGTACAAGACCCGTCCCTCCGACACGCTCGCGTCCATCGCCGATTCCATATACTCCGGTTTGGTCTCCGCTGACCAGATTAAGGAGGCCAATTCGATATCGGACCCCTCCGTTCTCGAGGTGGGACAGACCCTTGTGGTGCCGCTCCCCTGTACTTGCTTCAACGGGACTGATAATTCGCTGCCCGCTATCTATTTGTCGTACGTGGTGAAGCCGGTGGACACCTTGACTGGGATTGCCGCGAGGTATTTGACCACTATTACTGATTTGATGAATGTGAATGCCATGGGGAGTGCAGCTGTTAAGGCTGGGGACATACTTGCTGTTCCATTACCAGGTATATTTGTGCTTTTCCTTTATCAGTACAAGTGTTTGATTTTTTTGTGCTAAGCATTGTAATGACTTTCTGTGTCTGTATTGGTTGAGTTTCATGCGAATTTTGTGGTGGGGTTCATGGATTTTGCGTTTCAAGCTAACATTTTGTTGTTAATTTTGTAATTTTTGGATGTTCAAAAGTGAGTTTAGTGTTGCTTATCTCTAATTGTTTCATGTAATAGTGATGTGCTTATTGCGTGGAATCTGTGTTAAGCACTCAGTATTGTTTTAACTTTTCTTTCAGTTCAAGGTAGTGTGCATATGATGTATTTGCGTTTTTTGGCAGTAAAGAATACATGATGGTTTAGCTTGTTCTCCATTTGTTTCGAATTTTGTTGGAGCTTTTGTGTTGTGCAAAGTTTGTGCTTTTATGCGTTATAAGTTTTGTAGCAAATGGCCATGGTGGTAAGGTGTTCACTTCGTGTTGCAGCTTGCGCGTCTAATTTTCCAAGATATGCCTCGGATTATGGCTTAATTGTGCCAAATGGGAGCTATGCCATTACAGCGAGTCACTGTGTGCAATGCAGTTGTGGGCCGGGGAACCTCAAGTAATTAAGCAACTTTTGCCACATTTTGATTCCTTTGTTGTTGACTTTGATCTTCTTGATGATATAAATTTTTAAAGTCTAGTGTTGATAAACTTTACTATGTGTGTACACAGATTGTACTGCATGCCTTCTTCATTATCTGCGTCTTGTTCGAGCATGCAATGCCGTAACAGTAACCTCATGCTTGGAAATGCTACAGCGCAGCAGACTAGTGGTGGTTGCAATGTTACTTCTTGTACTTATGGTGGTTACGTCAATGGCACCATAATCTCTAGGTATGCTTATCCTTTATATGTGTGATTATTTTATTTTTTATCTTCTTATATTGATTTTGACATGTAATATCTTTGATGGAGCTATGTTTGAAAGTTAAGCTGATTCAGTCCTGTCTATTTTGCAGCTTGTCTGTATCTCTTCAACCTCGATGCCCAGGTAAAAGTTTGTTACATGCTGTTTATTTATGGGCACTTGGTTTATACATGGAATATGAATTGTAACTTTGTTTCTCTTTTTCACTTGGATAAAACAGTCCCAAACCCCTCGACTAACCAAAGGCTTTTGGTCTTGGTAATGATGTTATGGAGAAAAGCTACTTAACACACTGGACTTTTTCAGTTTTAATAGGCAACCATACCACTTGGATTTCAAAGCATTTATGCAGAGTACTAAACTAATTATTCTAATTGTTTTCAACCTTTATGGGTTAAAGTGCGCCATGTCTTGATGGGTAGTGGGTCTCTTCACTTATTGGAAAGCGCAATGCGGTTCTTTTCAAAGTGCAACAGCGTGGAAAATGACCTTGTCTTGCTTATTGTGGTGTTTACGGAGAGAGAAACGTTTGTAGTTTTAAGGATTGTGAGAGATTGGTAGAGGAGCTCAAGGCCTATTTTTCAAAACCCTTTATCAGTGGACAGCAACTGTTTGTCTTCATTCTCCTAGTTTTCAGGAATTTCTTGATCTTTTTCTTTTTTTGTTTAGTTTTGTTTCTTGTAAACGTGTTGCATATTTGGGTTGTGCCCTTTCACATTTTATAAAATTTCGATTACTTATCAAAAAATTATTCTAGACAATGTCATATTAGAAAATCAATTGATGGTTAACAACTCCTTTCACATTATGAACTTGAGTTTAAATGCAGATGTAAAGTTCATAACTCTCATTCTCATTGATGACTATTGAAAGCTGAAAAAAAGTATTCACATAAAGCTTCATTATGCTCTTCTTTTTGTGATTTTATCGTTGCAACTCTTAATTTGTTTTTGCATTGCTTTTATAAAATGATGCAGGGGCGCAGCAATTTCCTCCACTTATAGCACCACCTTCTTCAATAGTCCATGATTCAATGTTTGCACCTTCACCTTCACCTCAATCATCTGATGGTGCTGGAACAACAAAACCCAAGTCAACAGTGGTGCCGACGACAACTGGAATCGTTCCACTACTTCCCCCTGCAGGCAGTCCTGTTGCGAGTGCTTCTGACGCTTGGTCCCTGGTGAATTCATTAGCCACTTTCCCATCAGTGCTTCTCTTCTTTTTGCTTGTCAATTTCATAATGTCTATGTCATTGTAATTTTTCGGATTGATGGTGGGGTTTTGGTCTCTGTGGTTGTTATGTTTTTGTCTATTTTATTTAACTCTTATTTATTTGTTTCTACTGTCAAACTGATTTGTGGATGCAGTGAATCTTTAGTTTTCAAAATGCACCTTTTTTTTTCTTTTTTTTTTTAAAATGTATTCCAAAGGTATGACCAGTTGCCTTTCTGTAATCTATTCTTGTTATCAATTAAGAAATGGTCTAGGTGACTGCATTGCCTTGGGGGATAACTTGTATGATTAGGGATGCTGCACCTTTTACTGTCCTTTTAGCACTTTTGTTTCACTCTGCTAAAAAAATAATTTCTATTGGTTCCTTGGTGGTTTGTTGGAATCTCAAATACCTTAATTTTCAGCAGCATGATCTGCTCTTTGAGCCGATACTTCATGGAATTCTCTGTGCGATGCCATAAAACTCTTTTTGTTGTCTTTAAGAGAGAGCTTGTTGTTTTGACACATGTTAAGTTTTGATAGTTTTCGAGTGAATTTTAGGATCACACAATTGGGTGCCTGAATTGGAGTCCAATTTGGGCTGCAAACCGCTTTCTTGGGCTGCTTGAATAGCATTGCAATTCGGGTACTCCAATTGTAGGGGATTTTGACTTGGTAAAAAGGGTAGTTGAGGAAGCAACTACTCTATAAACTAGGCAGTTGAGGATAGTGATTTACAGCAATTTGGGTAGCAATAGTGAGAGTTCATATGAAATTCACCTACCATATAGGTGACTGGGCAGATGCGTATCATATGAGCACTCTCTCAATTTGTAATGCTTAAATTGTTGGAGACTTTAATTCAACACATGGGCCTTGCAGTTACCATTTCTTGAGATGTCTGAGTTGTACTACAATTACCATTGTAGGAGATTTTGTTTCACTGTAACAAGCCAAATTCTACATTATGGAAGCTCATTAAGAAAATACTTTAGAAAGTTGGCAATGACTTTTCTTTCCTTAAATCGTCTCAAATTTATGTGCTATAAATGTAGATGGGACTTTGATATTACACGTTGAGCCAAAAAATTAGTTGGATTTATTGATGTCGGACTAGAAGGAAGATAACTATACGTGTCTCACAAGGCACTTCTTTTTTTGTTTGTGTCGCATCAATTTGCTTGCGCACATTTTTGATGCAATACAAGTGACTTCCAACTTATCAAAAACGGAGTCCACAAATATTTTGGACTCATAATAATGTGTAGAGAAAATTTCTCTCTAAGTTTCCTCTTAAAAACTTAGACCCTGTTGATGTGCTAGGAAAAGTTGACTCACCAAGGCACCTACAACTGATCACATTTGGCAGGAATAAAAGACACAGTATCCTTCTTGAGATCATGAACAACCAGCATATTTTGCTGCTGAAAGTTGCCGAATATTGACAAAGCACCCGTCGGAGCCATTGCCAAGCATGCCACTCCCATTTCCTTAGTCACTATCATATAATTCTCCCGTGGCAGCTCCAAATCTAACCCCTTGAAATGAAAAACCATTCGAGGGATGCCTGCCTTAAGTTCCTCATCATCTCCTGAGTTAACTTCAAAGCAAACATCCAAACCCATTGTGGAGAAACTCGACACATTTAGTTTCGCCTGTGCCAGAAACTCTTGCGTTAGAATGCTAAATGCATCCTCTTGTAAGCTAGTGATTGTGGTTCCGGAATCAATGATCATGCCGCCCACTCCGTCGACTATTTCGAACACTTGTCTTGGTATGGGCAAGAGAGCATCGCCGACGGTGATGGCTTCAAGAGATAGGTAGTAAAACAATGGCTGCGATGGGTTTTTAATCAATGGGGTGGATTTGAGCCGCTGCCCATGTGTGATTTTCAAATCTTTTAGAGACCCAAAGAAAAGGCTACTTTTCTTTTTGGCAGTAATGGATGTTAAACAGTACGAGAATGTCTGCACATTGAGCTGTGCAACAAGGGAAGTAGGTCCTCGCCCGAGGCCCAATATCCCCGCGGCGTGGTCAAGTCCCACCCCCTCGTTGTCGACACCACACCCAAATCCTATATTTGGCACGGGAACATGGTGGTGCGAGTCTCCAAAGGTGAAAGTGTCTGTTGCAATAAACCCTTCTGTGGTCGATTCATCACCATAAACATTATTGTACTGACATGATTCATTCCCACACTTTGAGTTGACAAAATCCTTGCACAACAGACTATCGCATGAAACATTCTTAAACGAAGATGATAGCGCCGGGTCAAAAACAGGCGTTGGTTGCTTGAAACAGCGCCTACATGGCTTGCATTGCGTCCAGATCAAGTCACTGCCCGTGTCCATTATGGCGCGGAAAGGTATTGGCGGGGTCCCTATCGACAAGTTCATCAAGAAGGCTCCATCTCCACCTAGAATCGGCGCTTGAAAAGCTTTTGTTCGTACTGCAAGGCCCAGCCTATCGACCCGCATTTTCCCACGGAGGAGTTCTTGTTGGATGATTTGTATGTCGGAAAGATTTTGGTTGGTGTCGATGCGTGAGAGGCTGACCCGGAAGCTGAAATTTTCTTGGGAGGAGCATCCCAATGGGAGGAGAATTAGTATCAAAATTGATAGAGAGGGAACAGGGAGATATTGTGCCATTGTGTACGTGCATGCAAATTTAGGGCGACGTACGTAATGAACAAGTGAATTGGCAGATAGAATTTATAGTGGTTTTCTAAGGATGAAACATTTGGTGGAGGTGAGGATGATGCGGAAAATGTGCGTTGAACTGGTCATGCCAACCAATGGTGCAGCTCATGCACGTGCAAAACGTAATGAGTGCTACACCACTATATATATATTTTAGAAAGGCTATTTGTGTCTTATTAAGAATAATGTGGTTATTAAAATTACCATTGGGCTTTTGATTGATCATTATTGAGTTTTGATTGATCATTATTGAGTTTTGATCAAATAGTGATTTTAATAGCCACATTATTCGTAGTATAACACAGGTAGGACACAAATAGACCATTTAGAATTACTCATATATATTACTCTTTTTTTTTTTTTATAAACATTTTATTACCTTCCTATAAAGACAAGGGTTGACATTTTTATTTCAAAGCATTAACCTTGAGAGTCTCAAAAACTTTTAGACCAGTCGTCATTAAAAAATTAAAATAAAATTTGAGAATTAGTTAAAAATAACATGTCAACATTATAAAAAAATTGTATAATACAAATATGCTATACAATATTACTCTTCCATAAATTTTCAAACAATTGGTTGAACTAAGAACTTATTAATGAGTCTTAAAGGAAACTCATGACTCAATTTTTTTTCTTCCTAATTTAATAGGAAAAGGGTTATAATGGGAATCCTTCACACTCCTAATCCGAAATAAAGAGAGATTGGATGATCCTAAAAATGAGAAAATGGATGGGCTTCCCAACAACAGACCAAAAACGAAATTTAACGGCGCGACAATACATTCAAAGGTTAAAAAATATGTCAAATAAGTGATTTGGTCATCTAAAGGGGCGGTATAAGGCGGTTATAGAAGTAAAAGAGCTACAAATGAAGGCTAACCTATCTGAACCCCTATTTGTAAACAACAACAACCACCGAAAAAATATTGAAGCTGAATATGTATTGTTATAGTCCAATGTAGGGACTGAAAAAGTAGAGAGGTATTAACACTAATCCGGTTACAAAAGTCTCAACATAAAGATCAAATCGCCAAAGAACTGGGATACAATAACCCACAAAACACAAAAGCCAAAAAAATACAAATAAAGCTACAAAGCACAGTACAAAGAAAAACACAAGGGAAATAAGAAAAACACTTAATAATAATAATAATAATAATAATAATAAAAATAAAAAGAATCCAAATAACAGAAAAAAGCCTCTTTTAGGTTTGTAGATGTTTATATTTTATCTACGTTCTAATGGAAAAAAATAATTGAAAACATGTGGGTGAAATGAGATATCAACTAAAATCATAAAAGATACATTAAGGGCATGTTTGAGATTGCGTTTGAGGATTTAAAAGTGATTTTAACACTTAAAAAGTTTGTTGGAAGAAAAAATTACTCGTTTGGTAAAATTAATTAAAAACGCTTTTAAGGGTAAAAAAAGCCTTAAAAATAGTTTTTTAAAAAAGCACTTTTGACAAAAGCTTAAAAATAAAGCTTTTGCCCCAAAGCTATTTTTGACTTAAAAGTTCTATTTCTTAAACGCAATTCTAAACAGGCTTTTAATAAAATTAAAAACTTTATAGGATTTTTGTAACGCATCATGTTCCTTAAATTATGAGGTGAAGAAAAGAAATAAAATCTGATCAGAAAAAAAAAAAAAAAAATCATTAAAATAAGGTGCTTTCCGCCTTCCGGCTTTCGAGTAACGACATCTCCCAGCCTCATGTTTTTGTTATTGGCCCAAATCAATAAACCCGAAATTGGGCCTCTACCCGCCCGATAAAAAGTTATACCCATTGTGCTCCAACAAGTAGACTGCAGTTCATATGATCATCACTCAGAAAAACACTTGCAGAGAATCCCCATCCTTTCCATCGCTTCAAGTTCCCGCGAAATCAATTACATTTGATAGCAACACATACGCATTCAGAAACGAGGCCTGTAAATTCTCATGGCGTCCGCTCCTTCAAAGCTCTATGCAGGTCCCTCTCTCTCTCTCTCTCTCTCTACTTTCACGTTCTTCTTCTTCTTTATCTCATTCTCTGTTTGTTGTTGGATCGTGTTGTTGCAGATGACGTGAGCGTCCTGGTGGTACTGTTGGACACAAACCCTTTCTTCTGGAGCTCTTTTGCTTTTCCTTTCTCCAAGTTCCTCTCTCACGTACTCTCTCTCTCTCTCTCTCACAATTCCAAATCCTGACCATCTGATTGATCGAAATTAGGACTTATCAAATTTTTCTGCTGCATTTTCTGGCGAGCCAAACTGAGGTTAATTGCGGTTTAGATTCTCAGTTTTTGAGTTTTTACTGCAGTTTCTTTCGTTTCTGAACTCGATCTTAGTTCTGAACCAACTCAACCAAGTGGTGGTGATTGCTACCGGGTGCAATTCCTGCGACTACATCTACGACTCGTCTATGGCGACGAGCCCCAGTATTGAGAGCGGAAGAATGCCCGCCCTCTGCTCCGACTTGTTGCAGAAATTGGAAGAGTTTGTGACCAGGGACGAGCACTTGGGCAAGCAAGACTCTCTAGGGCCCACCACTTCTTCGCTGCTATCGGGCTCCTTGTCTATGGCTCTTTGTTGTATCCTTTTAATTATTGCTTATGTTTGTTTAGTTAGTCGCTATCGATATCGGAATATGATAAATTTTCGCTTGTCTTGCTTAAGCCTGCCGAGTTAGATTTTTAATTCAGCATCTCTACTTTGATACCATGGCAAATTTCTATCTGTCCCAAAAGCTTAAGTTGATGAGAAAGAGTGAATTTAATCACTTAATCAATATTCTAATAGAATGAAAGGCTCCATTGGGTGGCATGGAGATAGTTTGGGGATTAACTGGATTTGGCTGCTAAAGATTTTGATGTTATGTGTAATAGCCTGAATCAATCACAAATGTGTAAGACACAATGGAGCTGTTTGATATTCACGGGACATCTAAAGTTTGTTTTACTTTCACTTGTTTCGATGACTAGATATACAAAGGATTTTTCGTTCGGGACCACTCCATCCGCAACCTCGAGTGAGTAATTATATCTGCATTTAAACTTATACTTATTTGCTGAATTGCATAAGTTGGAGTACTGATATTTCTTTGATTGATTATCCGGCCATCAATCGCCGTGAATGGTTCTCAAATGTATTGCGGAGCTGTGAGATTTTGTTTTTCAATATGATATACACTGTGCAAGTCTCATTATTAAGTATCTTGGTGGTAGTATATTCCTTTGATATAGTCGCATCACTGTATTTGAAGATGGAATTGTGCGATCCCTTTTTAACACTTTCTAATCAAGCACAAAGAGGCACATGTATTTTTTAACCTATTTGGCAGTCTTGATCCATATATAGAATAAAAATCATTATACTTGCAAATTAAAATTTTTGGAAAAGATCAACCCCAAAGGGTTGGTCTAGTGATTGAGGCTTGTGGTCTTAAGGAGTATCACCCCTTAGATCCCAAGTTCAAGACTTGCTAGGTGCAAACTCTCCCTTGGGGCCACACCCCCTGGTGTAAAAAACCAGTGATTTACCCTGATTCGTGTAGGGAACTTCCGAGGGTACGGTGCTCGGGTTCGAGGTTTACTTTGCAGGGGTGGGTCCAAAGGGCCCTGCTTTGTCGAGGTTCCTTGTCATTAAAATAAAAAATAAAAAAATTTGGAAAAGATTTTTATGTGTAGCAAAGCAAGTTTAGGGTGTGAAATTGTTGTTAGGAAAACATTGACATTACGAGACACTGATGTGTGAATCTACAAGCTTTTGTGGTTTGTAGTAACTATAGTTGTCCAAAAACTGATTTGGTTAGTTCTAATTGCTGTATCAAAATTATTCATGAAGGTGCTAGTGGTTGACACACTCAAAAGTGGAATTATTGGTAATGAATTTTGGAGCACGATTTAAATAATATTGCCATTGAATGAGGTTTATTGAAGGTAAAATTCCTCAACCTTACATATAACTGAAACTCTATTGTGACACAAGCTCCAGTTAGTCCTTAAAAGGTCTCTAGTTTTCTTCTACAAACTCTTCTAACTTGATATAGTGGATGACCTGTGGTGATGTTTTCTGTGATATGGTGATTGTATAGCTTTTAATATCATCCAAAGTTGAAATATATTTCACTGTACGCTTGTTGCTCTTCATTCAGATTGTATGCAGTTGGTCTAATTATTGCAATGTGCATGGCCAATTTGTAGAATGATATATGACATTGTGTTTCTTTTTTAAAGCCTACTTTCTGTTGGTTTTGTTTGTAATTATTTTCCCCCCCTCTATTTTCTGCTTTATCATTTTATTGCATTCATTTAGATTTTTAGACTTGAGTAGAATATCTTTCTGGTAAAGTTACTGACATATGGGGGCAGATTTTATGCTTGCAGGGATCCTCAGATGGACCAGAACAGTATGTTCTTTATAATTTTTGGCAGTGTCATTTTCTTCTTCTTCTTCTTCTGATTATTATTATTATTATTACTACTACAATTGGTATGAGTATTACTTTTATTATTACTACTACTTTTTGTACTTTTAGGTTGAGCTTTTTGCCTGAAGTTTTCCCCTCTTTTCCAGATATGTTGCAATCATGAATGCAATATTTTCAGCGCAGCGCTCTATGGTATGCAGTTAATGTTTCTCTTTGTTGTCCTATGAATAATCTGTATAAAAAATACTTTTCGGTTGGTAAATGGCTGAATCAGTTTTTGGAAATGGTCCAATGTGTTACAGTTGATTCCCTCCTCCAGTCCCAATGAAAGCTGGGAATGCTTTAGGCATATTAGTTTGATATCTTTTTATGAGAACATGTAGCATAAATGGCCCTGGTTGTGGGTCTTACAATTTTAATATGAAAGATTTGGCTATCATATGTGGAACATATCTTTATCCTGTTGATTTTCAGGAATAAAGATCAAAATCTTAATCATTAGTTGTTATTATTGTCAAAAAATTTCTTGAAGAAATTAAATTTCCTCCCAGTTGTCAAGCATGAAAGCTTTACTATTTATTTTGCTAAAATGGAACTAGAAACAGGTGGCAAACATAGTTGTTTTGTTTGCCACAGTTTTTAATGAATAACTGTGACTTACTGTCATATGTAAATGTTATTTCAGTAATCCTTAATGAGAATCTGGACTGATTTCCGTGCATTAACCACCATACTCTATAATGAATTCTGAGTGACTTATTATGATAAATAGCATTATTCATTGAGCAAAATGATTATTGATACTAGTTTCATACAGATTACTATCAAACCTAAGGTTGCCAATCTTCTGTTTCTGCTTCTTTAACCACTCGAGTCTTGATTCTTGAATTGCTTGTTTATCGTCCAATCCTTGCTGCCTATCTGATATTCAGTTTTTCAAACCTCTTCTCAATTTCTTTTTTGTAATCACTCTGACTCATGCAAGCTCCTCATAAAACCTCGTTCTCACCAACTTCTCCCTTTTAGACTTCTTTATTCCTACCTTCTTGTCCATCTTTGACTTCATCTTCAATGAACCACATGCATATTCCTTCTCTTTATACTTTTTTTTTTTTTGATAACGTAGGAGAACTTTACTCAGATTAATTGCACGTCGCAAACGCATACTGTACAACAATACCTTATGTACTTTATGTACTTTGTGCCCATTTTCACTCAGTTTCTTGTTCACTTCCTTCATGATCTGGCTGGACTTCTGACTTGGCCCTGCCAATGCATAGTGCTGAATCACTGCTGATGGACCCAATAAATTCAGATACCATTCAAAATCTTAAGAATTTGAATGGAAGAAAGCAATCAAAACACAAAGGAGGAGTACTAGTATTTTACAACATTTAGTTATTTATTCATCGACTTTCCATTGTAATAGTATCAAATGCATTTATAATCTAATGTCCTGTCTCGAATGATCTAGCTGTGCCTTGAATCTTGGTCATTTGATTTTGAAATGAATAGAAAAAGAGATGGTTCCAGTGTCTGAGATTGGCATTTGAGATGTGAGATTCTTGACATCAAGCAATGTTTTTCTGGGCCGTATTGCTTGTGGAAACCTCAATGTCTGTGAAAATAAAGGGTCCATCAAAAATGATTGCACCCCTTGGTTGTTGGGTTTTTGGGGTGGGGTCTTCTTGGGTTTTGTTGTTGGGTTTTAGTTGGGCTACCTATGTATACTTTATTGTGTACCTAGAGGCGCATTGCCCTTTTTTTGATACATACCATATTACTTATCAAAAAAGAAAAATGATTGCACCCCTTGGTTGAGCCATCCCCTATAAATAAATACTTCAAATGCAGATGTATGAACTATGAGCCTAAAAGTTTCAAATTTTGACTACTGATTGTTAAATCTGCATCTTCTTTGTCAAACAATGTAATCTTTTATGGAAAATGCCTGACCATAATTCATTTGGCTTTTAGACTGTGGGCAAGTGCTAGACATTTGGCAACAGTGTAGGATAGAGAATGTACCATCATCATGTGTGTGATGTGTGCCAACATTATGGTTGGAATTTCATATCTTCAAGGCTATGCAAGATATTCGGTGGCTTATTAGATGGTCAGTCAAATTATGCTAGGCAAGCTTTGTTGAACAGGTTGGTTATATGCAAATTAGATATAAAGTCACCTCAACTCAACTAAGCTTTAATCCCAACTAATTGAAGTTAGGTCCATAAACCCCTTTTCCAAACTAATTTGGATTGGCTAAATATATTTAAGTTGGCCGATTGCAAATTTGAAATGAAGTCCTGGGATGATTTGATCTATGTAAATACATGGTTTCCAAAGTCTTTCTTGCAAAATATTTAACAATTTGTTAGTCAAATATGTTTGAGGTACAAATTTATGGTGTCCACATATATGTCATTTAAGTTTGTGGTTTGCTCTTATTTAGCTTCTTTATACTGTATGCGTACTCGTACTAGTACTATGTTGGTTTGTTATCATTTTTTAAGTACTTGGGAGCATACAAAAGGTCCTCTAATAAGATTTATGATCTTTTTCCTTTTTTGAGATGATTATACTCACTGATTCTTTTTTGAATTTAAAGAACTTTCTTATGTAAATCCAAATTGCCTCTGGTGCAGGTTCCTATAGATTCTTGCTATATAGGTTCTAACAATTCTGCCTTCCTTCAGCAGGTAATTTGTCCGTTGCATGTAATTTTAATGAATTTTCATTGCAATACATGATATAATATTGGCATCAGCCCTCTGTTGGCTTTAGTGATTGCATCTAATGTGTTTGAATATCAGGCTTCTTACATAACTGGTGGTGTGTATCAGAAACCCCAACAACTGGATGGGCTGTTTCAATATCTCTTGGTAGGTTGTGTAGAATATTTTTCACTAAGCAGTTTAAAGTTGCAGTCTTTTATCTTTGTTCTATGCTAATTGAGCTTGCCCATGCTGTATTGCTTTCATACTTTTTTTTTTTCTTTCAAAAAACTATATAATATGCATGTCAAATTTTAAAGCTTTTGGGAGTATAACATTAAACAATACAGAGGAAGTTAATTCACAAAAAGAATAATGCTATATATCACGCATTTATCCCACTTTGTTGAGGGCCGCATCAGCAAAGTGGAATAAAAGTGTGTGTATAGCATTACTCTTTTTGCATAGAACTCAATAGAGTTGTCATAGAGCCAAATGAGACACCATTGGTTGATACGCATGACATATGACATGGATACTATGTTCTTCACATTCCGGTTACCTGACTTATATTGATTTTCTGTCTTTCAAGCTGAGGTGGCGCAATCTAGATATGATTAAAGCTGGTGATAAGTTAAAGCTGACGTTGTTCAGATCTTTGAAAGACTTATTTTCTGTATGATAATATTTAATGGTTTTCAAAAAGTTCATGTCCTGATCTGTATGTTGTCGAGAGTACTATAAGAGAACCATTGTATTGTCACTGAGACACCTTGGACCATGAAGCATGAAATCCAATACTACTAGCACGCGGGTTCACTGTGCCATCACCTGACTTGTGTGTATGTATACTCAGGTTTGGAAGAACTTGTGAAGCTCAAATTGGAAAAATTTGGACATGGTTTGTTCAGGTTATGGTTCAAAACATGCATTGTTAAAATCTTCACAAGATTACCTGCTCTTTTTTTATATTCCATAGGTTGTTTGGGTAGCTACTATTCAAACTCTATGGCGTATCTGGCTCACGCTCAAGGGGTATTAAGCTTGCACAAGCACAAGATCTTATAGTGGTTGTTGTTGTTGAAGGAAAACCCATGGTTGACCTGGCAGGATAGTTTGAACAGAATGTAGCTATTGTATGAACAGATCTTGTTTTCAGTTACAATACCAGTAAGTTAGCTACTTCATTTCTTTCTAATCCCAATGTGCTTCAAAACTGCATGAAAAAAATTGAACAGAACGTTCTTGCACTATAGCAGTGCTATTCTAAAATGGGGTTGCTTCTGATCCAATTGATCTGCACTGACGAAATTAGAATTCAAAGGTGAGAAAATGAGGATTTGGTTCTATGTTACATTCCAAGAATTCAGTACATAGAAATACCAATCGTGAGTTTACACATTAGTTAAGCCCCATAATCGTCTTATATCTGAATGATATTCTTGTGCTTTGCATGTCAACTGTAGCAGCTTTTATTTGTACCGCTTCAGTTTCGGGATCAGAACTTTTAGCTGTTTTCGGATTAGAAAAGAATAGTGTGTTTAAATCAACAGAATTGATTTGGTCTGAACCTGAAAATCTAGCAAGAACTTGTTGAACCTTTAATAACTTTCAGCTCTTTCACTTCTGAATACCGAACTTGTAAGAATCTAATATAGAAGCTAGTTATGTAGTTGGTATTCTTTTTTCTTGTTTAAGATTTATTATTATATAATGGATATATTTTCTGAAACTTTTGTTGTTGTATTCAGTCACTATCTTTGGTTTTTCATGTATATGTGACAATCTTGTTCCGTATTATGTCACTCTATCTAATTTTCTGTAGTCTACAAGCCTTTCTTTTACATGTCTTTCAACTTGTTGATACTGATGAAATCTTGTTGTTTCATGCAGACAGTTTTTGCGACTGATTTGCATTCTCGTACCTTCTTACAGCTTCCTAAGTCTGTTGGTGTTGACTTCCGTGCCTCGTAAGTTAAACCTCTTGTGGTCATTTTTTTTTTTTCTTCTTTTTTTCTTTATGTTGTTTTCAAGCCACTTGTTCTTCTGGATGTTTCCCTTTGCAAGTACTAATATTGATGTTTGAAATTGTTATATTGTGGGTGTAATTATACTGGGGGCTGCATCGTTGACTTTTTCTTGGCAAATGTGATTATATTTTTAATATTCTGCCTGCATTAAGTTAAACTCACCTTAATTAGATAAATCTAGAAAAAAAACTGATTAGAAATAAATCTATATCTGCAATGAACTGATTATCTGTATTCATTTTTACATAGAGGTACAAATTAGATGGTGGGTCTCAATTTTTCTCTTGTATCTGGATTAATGAGCTTGTTTGGATGTTTGGTGATACTGAATACAGCAAACTTACTAGAATCAAATCTCGCATGGTATACACTTAAAAATCTTTTCCATGGGCAGGGTTACCATATCAGTCACGGTTCTCAAAATGATGAATTTGATCTCTCTCTCTCTCTTGCATGCATTGTTTACTTAGACGTTTAAGTTTATATGCAAGTATAAACTGTTTCGGTGGATAGCTGCTTATGATTGTTTGCGTGTTTATAGTTTTTACGACGTTTTTGTTCTCGTTTCTTTATCTGTTTAGGTATTTCTCTTGTATACTTCATGTGTACTTGGGTAGGTCCATTGGTTTTTTAATGAAATCCTCTTTACTTGAAAAAAATAAAAATAATAGAGAAGTCTTATGTAATGTGAGTTTTTTTTTTTTTTTTTTTTTTTTTTTTTTTTTTTTTTTTTTTTTTTCTTCTGTCTTCGTAACGCATAAGTACATGCATGCATGTGAATACATGCATATACATAAGTTTATGCCCACACACAATTGAATTGCATGCGCTGTATTAAACCTTTGAAACTTGCAGGTGCTTTTGCCATAAAAAGACAATCGACATGGGCTATATATGTTCTGTATGCTTGTCCATATTCTGTAAGCATCACAAGAAATGTTCGACCTGTGGGTGAGTGGATTTATTGTTTTCAATTTATATTATACTGTTTATGATAAGCTGCCAGCAGTGGTTTCACTGTGTATGATTCTTTAATTCAAACTAATACCTATTCGTAGTAAATGACTGCAAGCTCAAAATCACAAAAGAAGTAGATTAACTTTTGTGGTCCTATGTTTTTTGAGGGTTTGTCCAAATGGTATATGGGGATAGCTATATCACTGTTCTTTCTGATTAAGCTTAACAAAGGGTCTTGAATCGTCAAACTCAGGTGTTCCAGGCTGTAAGAAATCTTTCAGCTCTCCATATTGGGTATGTTAGCAGTAGCTGGATGGCAAAGGTCTACCTATTATATATATTTTTTTTATTAAATCTTATGTTGGGTTTGTGAGGAGTTTGAGATGGGGACAGAAAAAATTGTGATTATTTTTTTCCCCATTTTTTAAGTCAAACTTAGGTGTTTTGTTACTGCAAGATAAAGTAATTAAGGTTGGCAGTAACATCAATTGGAAGAAGACCATAACTCTATGGAAGGAAGATATCCTTCACAACCAGATAAGTTAAAAATCAGTCAGTGGAGTGGTTGCCTTCATGGTGTGAACTTAGCTAATTTTATATGTTGATTGAAAGCTCAGAGAAATTAGTTACTGCACATTGCTGCTCTTGATATCCAGATGAATCAATTTAATTTTATTTTTTATGATGAAAAAAAATGGAGCTGCTCCGCGTTTCTGAGATGTTGTTTTGTGTCATCAATTTACCTCTCTTGATATTAGTTGTGGCTTTGGGCATCATGCAGGTCAGTATTTGGTCAGGCTCACGCAGATGTTGCCTCGGCTTCCAATCTTAAGAGAAAGACTCCAGAAACATAATCTTACAGTGTAATATAATAGTGCTGTTGAAAGTACTGTTGAAATAGTACATCTGATAGGTTTTGTCAACCTTCTTGTCTTGAGCTGCTTGGGAACCAGAAATATGTTCGCCAAGACAATTTAGGTCTACAACACCAATTTTGCACCCGATAGCCTTGTTGTAGAGCATATAAAAAAAAAAAAAAAATTGTTTTAGGAAGGAGCAACGATTATGTTGCAAGTAGCAACTGTGCTGAATGAGAGCAGTTTTGGATGTGTATTATTTATGTCGGAAGAGAGCATATTGCTTCTATATGAATTTTTTTTTTTGGAAGAAATCAGAGTTCTACAGCTTTTGGCAATGCCTTCTTCTCAACCTAACCGGTAATCCAATATTGATATTTCATTTACAGTTAGTTTGGAATGTAATTTCTATGGTGGATATAGGATTGGAAATTTTCTGTGCTGTTTCTTCTGCGGTGCTGTAATAAATTAGTTTTTTTTTTTTGGTCTATTCAGGGCAGGGAAAAAGGAAAGGGGTTGTAATAAATTAGTTTACTTGGGGTTAATGTAAGCTAACATCAATGTAAATTACCCAATGGAGTTATGAGTGAGGTTCTCATTTGGAAGCTGCTGCGACCATTCCAGAAAGGGTCGGAGAGAGTTGCATGTATTATTTTATACACATCCCAATGAGTACTGCTATTTTTCACACTAAATTTCTATACCAACTTTGTGCTGGTTGG
Organism: Corylus avellana; assembly: GCF_901000735.1. NCBI lineage: Eukaryota > Viridiplantae > Streptophyta > Magnoliopsida > Fagales > Betulaceae > Corylus > Corylus avellana. The sequence continues at coordinate 5,089,944 of NC_081541.1, forward strand.
TGTGGCAAGTTTTAACCGGTTAATATTATTGTTTTTTAAGTAACCGACATAAAGTCACATGGCTGATGAGAAAATCCAATGTGGAAATTAGCAGTACTCCTTTTCTAATAGAAAATAAAGACAAATGAAATAAAGGTAGATTGAGAAATTGGGAAGCAGATAATGAGCTCAAACATTTATCCCACATCTATGTTATTTAAGAAAGAAGAAGAAATGTCACTACATGATAAATTCATAAGTGGTGCAAGAGATGTGAGCTCACTTGGCTTCACAATACCAAGAATTAAAAGGCAGAATAATCTAGCCTCTCGCCACATTCTAATGTGCCACTGAAAAGAAATCAATCAATAAAAATATAACATAACTTCCCAATGAATAGTTATCATTATAATGAAATCAATAAATACAATCAGTCATTGCAGGTGAAGAACAGTGTCCAAAGCCAAATGTTATTTACAACTTTGTACAAGAATCACAAAGTTTTCTTGGTCTGTACACAGCCAAGACAGCAATAAGTAGAGCTGTATAATAGCCTTCTTCAGAGAGCCCTGAGAACAACTTTGCTGGTTGAGTGAACACCCATTGCGGCAAGTTTCAGTACCGCACGACCCCTATACAACCTGTGACGCAAAATCCATGTCAAGGCCAATTTTGCTGACTAAGGTTAAATTTCTGTTGGAACATAACTGAAACCTATAATGCTAGGGGAGACATGCACAAAACTCTGAAACCAATCAAATACTGAATGCTATAAAATAATGCGAGTTCACTGAACTCCTACTGGCAGGTGCCAATGCAGACACAAACAGTAACTCACAATCAAACAGTCTAGGTAACTCAAACACGTTGCTCCAACAGTAATGTACACCTCCTGCCAATGTAGTCCCAATTTATGGAGGAGACTGATGCTAAAGCGATTACGTATTTCAAATTTAAAATATTAAATGTAAAGATGTGATAGAAATCATAATTATTGTCTAGGAGCAGTAACACATTTAAATATTTAAGGAAAGATGAAATAGTTATTTCCGGCAAAATTGATTCATGGGTTGTACAACTGTGTCAAAAGGTCTAGCAATTACTTGCTTCCATTTACGTACAGGAAAATAGGAGGTCAAGCAAAGGGAGGGGGATGATATGAGATGGAAAAGGGATGTGGAACTGGAAATAGTAAGCCTAAATTCAGTAGCAATGTTTTCCTGCTTACCAATACCTTATTACATCTTTGATTTCTGAGGCAAGATTATGCATAAGAACCATATTTTGTAAAAAAAATTTAAAATTACAAAAATAATGCAAATTATGCAATGTAACATATCTATGCATATCTTTCAATTTCTTGACCTGGAGAGCAGCAGAAGATCGAGGATAACATTCTCAACAGCTAATGGTATAGAAAACAAGTTAAAACTCACCCTGCCAGAGCAAGTCCCCACGTGGACAGGGCATAAAACAGTTTCCCAGCATGCCAAATATTTAACATCTTCTCGAGTTTGCTGACATCACCTAATGCTTTCCCCAAAGCTGCAAGTTTATAATGTCTCAGAGATAAGTAACATAGGCAATCATTCCTGGGTCAAAATCTCACATGTCACTGGGAGAAGCCAGAACCAGATTGGTGATTATTACATCAATGAGAAAGATGCCAAATTTCCAAAGGTATCCAAGGAATACATGTTATCAGCAAGCATAGCACTCGGAAATAGGCATCTTGTTCCCAAGGTAATACTATTAGAGAAATCAACCTCCAACAAGGAAGAAGACAGTCAAAATGTGATTTTGGTCTGCAAACTATGTTAAATTTCAATTTCGTCCTTGAATGACTATGACAAATTAGTACCTCATGTTTTGAAAACATTTCAATATTTTTTTTGCCCGGTCTTGCCGTCACTATACAAATGATAATTGCTGACATGATTAACTTTTTTCCACCCTCATATGTCCTTGTATTACTGACATGACATGTCAGGCCAAAGCAAGGCTCACATAATCAAAGTAAAATGGCACCATATGATACGCATGTCAGAAGGTGCCAAGTGCTTCTCTTATCTTGTGAGTTTTGCTATTGCCTAATGTGTCATGTCAACAATACAAGGGCATGTGGGAAATCAGAAAATGTAATGTGACACATTGTTTAGGGTCCAAAGGTCATATTATGAACCCTTACCACTCCCTATAAGACATTAAGACATTATGCTGAAGTTACAACCTATATTAAGTTTTGGGAAAAAAATTTTGGGGCAAAAGCATTTTCAAATGACTGGGCAGCAAGCTTACTTTTTTGCAGCTCTTCCGGTGTCAAATTCTGCATTTGCAAGGAAGAAAATCATATTAGATAGAGGGCATGAAATAATTAATAATCAATGAGAAATAAGGTTCGGTAGCCATGTACCCTAGCTTTTGAGTTTGACATAATGCATCTAGCCATAAAGTTCGCAACCCCATCCACCACATGCTCCTCACTAACAACTATATAATTTTCATTATCAATTCCGCTCCATTCTTCAACATTGCCTGGCACCATTTCATCTGTGACCCATACCCACCAGCTGGGTTCTTCATTGTCAACTTTTATTAGAATTTCAGCCGAATGCAAATCATCACCTAATCAGAGAATCAACCCCAAAACCCAGAAAAAGATCAAAGTTGTGAAACTTAAAGGATAGGAAAGATGTTGCATTGGATAACATGCAAAGATACAACCCCACGAAATAAAGTAAAAAACCTGTAGCCTCCTTGAAAGGAAACTCATAGCTAGTTCCGTTGGCTGAAGCCTGCTGGAGAGATTTGAGCCGAGTCAAGAAGTGTTCAGAATCCACCGTTGCCACAAGCCGAACATACAACTGAAATTGCAAAAGTAATACCTCACATCAATATAACTAAATGTATCACGAATAACCAACTCCATTTACTTTGCTATTCTAGAAGATCTTGGATATAACAAAGGGAGGTAAACGGTATGCGTAAAAATGCTCAAGGAATCTAATTTCTTAAGAAATTTAACAATTTCCTTTTCCTTCACATCAACCCACATGAGGAATTCCACAAAATTCAACAGAAAATGACAAAATTCCATAATTTTTTATATTAATTTGACATAAAATATTTCCACTAAAACCAAAAAAAAGAAAAGAAAAGTAAAGACGTACATCGGGGGGGCAATCGTTGAATAAACACGGGGATTGGGAGAGGTCCTGAAGGAGCTTCAGATTCTGCTCGAGCAAGTTCCTAAGGCGCCGATTCTCCGATCGCAAAGCGTCCAATTCGTCCTCCGAAGACGCGCACTTGCTCTCGGGCGCGCCCTCCTGCTCGTGGCTCGTCTGGTGGTGGTGGCGGCATTCCATGGCGGTCCAGGCCACATCGGCAACCTCCAGAACCGTCTTGGCCACCTCTATGGCACCGTGGCCTCCCATGGCTTTTCGCGAATTTTGGGGTTTTTTTTTTTTGGCGGGGATCGCCTCTCAATTTCGTGGGGATTTGGGGGGAAGGAACCCTAAAAGAGGTTGGTCCGTACTTTTGGCGACCTTTCCCTTTCTCTATGTTAAATTATATAAGATGATTGATTATTTTATTAATTAAACATTATAAGATGAACTTCGTTTTTACAGTAATGTCACGTGACTATGGCGTGGGTGCTGACAGGGTCTTGCATTGGAGTTTGACTAAAATTTGAAATACAACCTTTTTGATGAAATTGACTGATCCAACGGTCCAGATCAAGAATAAACCTCAGAACTTGTACGGAAAACCATACCTGACTCTTATATCAGTAGATACACCCTAACAAATCCCTCTCCACGGGCAGACTCCATAGTCCGAGAGCGAGGAGAAAGGAACAGAGCGACAGAAATGGCGGAAGAGGCGCGAGATAGCGAGAGCCCGAACGAGGGGGCGCACGAAATTGAGTCGCAGATTAAAGGCGCTATGCACTCACGCGTGGCTCACTTCAAAGAACAAGCAGAGTACTCTTTCTCTCTACCTCTATTGTGCCCTAATCAGTTGGCGTGCAAAACGCCGTAGTTTCTCTGTGTGATTGCTTATCATAGTGACAGAGAATCAGTGTTTTTGGTTTCAACTAGGTGTACAAGCCTAATAGTAAGAGTCCTGTGGTTTACATAGTATTTTTTTTTTTTTGGCGGAAGAATGAAGTATTAGGAGTTTTACGCTTCTATTCAATTTCAGGGTTTTGAAGGTTTAGCGTGTTGACATGAAATATAGCATTTTCTCATTGTTATTCATAATCTTTTAGTGATATCATTTCTTCTTGTGGTATTACCTCTCTGTTGGTGTGTTATTTGATGTCTATTTCTTGTACTGATTTTGGGAAGTGTTGTAAGTTGTAAGCTGTTTACAAAATTTCCAGCTGTGTTTGTATCTCCCTGGGAGCTTAGTTTTCACATTTTTTTCTTCTTAGCTAGGTTTTTCTCCTGTCTACTTGTAACTGAGTAGCAGTTTTCGCTTTTAATGATATTTTGATTACTTATATAAAAATAAAAAAATAAAAAAATAAATTGTGTACAATTTTTGGGGTCTGTCCTATGCACCAGTTTAAATGGAAGAGTTTCGTGCAAATCATGGTTTAGCATTAAATTTGCTGTTTTTTGTTAAATGATTTTTTTGGTAATGCTCATGCTCATACTCATGCATCAAGAATTTATTGATTGAGAGTTAGGGGTTATATTGTGAATGAAATTATTGGTATATATTGCTCATTGGTTCATTTGTTGCATAAATTTGGAACCAATGTATCTGCTTTAAGTTTTTTTTTTTTTTTTTTTTCCCTGCACAAAAAAGGGCAAAGGGGGGCAACCAAATGTGGCATCTCTACCTAGTGTGACCGTAGCAGCCTCTACTCACTGTGTTGTCAGTCAAGAGGGGCATAGATGGCACAGGAAGATGCTCCTTGGAGATGAATTGAGCCACAACCTACCCTAGGCCCGCCAAACCTTCAGTAACACCAGGGAAGGGTCCTGTGGATTGAACTTGGGACATAACCCTTGCGGGCCTTGTAATGACCCTTAAATAGGGCCCCTGGTGCCACAGAGCCACAAGGCTCGATGGTTGCTTTAAATTGTTTCATTAGTATATTAGTGAAATTTGTTGGCCTTGAGCCTTTCATGGGCCATTCAAAGTTGAATTATTTATTTGATTGTTTTTGGATGCAGTTCTTTGACATTTGAGGGGGTACGGAGATTGTTAGAGAAAGACTTGGGGTTGGAGACGTATGCTTTGGATGTGCATAAGAGACTTATAAAGCAATGTTTGCAGGAGGTATCTCTTTGGATCTAGGAACTCTTCATCCACTTATAATCTGAATATGCTGTAGTCAAAGTAGAACATTCTACAATGAGATGCTTTCTCTTCGACTTTGAATTCTGTCCTCATGTAGGGGAAATGGTTTTCACGGTACCATATCATATTTTGTGCCTTTTTTACAAATAAAAGTTAAATGTAAAGGAAAAGTCAAGCTATAGTCTAGAAAAATCAGAACAAAAGCAGAGTAGATAAACAAAACTGATTAGATACTGTGAGGTTTACCAACTCCTTTTCTCATTTCTAAGGGAAGAAGCTTCAATGCCACAAATACACCAATAGGCAATAGTGTTGGTCTCGGAAGTCTTATCACTCTAATACTCTTCTTACTAGCACATATCCACCATTTGCAGAACAGATCGAATGCAAATTTTGGCTGTGCCTTAGCAATTGTAAAAAGAGAGAACAAACACTCACAATAATGGAATAGCGAGGCAAAAAATGAAGAGAACATGCTATTTGTGATATTGCCCAACCAATTCTTTTCTTTGCTCATATAGGCCCAAGAAAAGAACTTATCTTTGACTTTCAATTGAACAAATAATGTGACTTTCGGTGGATCCAAGACTTCAAATGACATCAGGCATTGATAGGCCGAGAGCCATCTTCTTCATCATGACTTAGAAAGGACGGAATATTAGAGTGACTGAAATTAAATGAGGCAACATGCTATTGCTATACTAGTCTGTATCATCACAACTAATATTTACATAGGATAGAGGCATAGAACGCCATGCAACTTCTAGGGTTCCTAGTGCATCTCATATATTGAACAAAACCACATAATTCTACATTCTAGCCCACTTTTACATATCAATTCCGAATAGCTAGGTGATCACCCATGAGGCATCCACGCATGATAACCCTCTTAAAGCTTTATTTTACTTTTGAAACCACTAATGAAAGCTTTTAGATATCCAACTCCATTAAGATTTTGTAGAGACCACTAATAATGGATTCTTAAAGCCTTCTCGAGATGGTCAACGGTTTCGCCCCTATGAGTGATGCAGTAGGATGTAGGCATATACTAATCTTTATCGTGATCTTCATGCTAATTTAGTTTAGGTTATTCAAGGGTATTTGATGTTATCATTATTTTTGTTACTGTAATTGGCTTAGGTTACACACATAATCAAATCTGTTTAACAACCCACAACTTTACTCTTCACCTCCTCAATTATATCATCATTATCGTTGTTATTATTATTTGTATTTATTAGTATTTCATCTATGGTGATGTATGGCTAGGAAAAATTAGATTAAGGGTTATGGTGGACCCAGACTTTATCCTTCACCAAATAAGCAGGATAAGAAAAGACTAGTCGTCTAGTGGCAAATTCTGATGGACTAGTGGACCTGTTGGGTTTTGGACTAGTGAAAATAGTAGAACTGCATCCTCCGCTTGATAGTTCAATGCATTGGATTTTAGATGCTTTTAAACAATTTTGTTTGGAAATCTGATTGTTGATTCAAACAATTTTTTCCGGATTCTAATTGTTGAGAAGGGATGCATAAAAGCATTTTCTTATTTATTTATGATTGAATGAATGTGTTCTACCATTTTAAATCTAGTGCCTAGATGGTGCTGATGATGACAATGCCTCAAAAACTTTTGGGGAGATGGGGGAAAAAGGTTCCCCTAGAGGAGAAGTGGCAGAGGCATCTGATGAACTTCACTTAAAGAAAGATGTAAATGACTCCGAAGACTCTCCAGTTATGGGCCTTCTGACAGGACATAAGATGACAAAATCAGGAACCGAGGAAAATGAAATCAGTGGAAATAATGAAGCTCCAAGCGAGAGCACAATAAAGAAAGCTATTAGAAAAAGAGCTTCTTATGTCAAAGCTAATTCGGAGTATGTTACCTCACCCTGCAAATTTGTTACCTGTTTATTTTTTTTGGCGTTTCTATCATATTAACATGCTTTGTCATTCATCATATTTTTACTTGATTCTCTTCTATTTTGGTCTTTATTTACTTTGTTTCTTTTCACTTTCATATTAAAAATTACTCATGAAACACCCCAAACATTTCTTCTCATTGTCTTGTCAGGGATGTTACAATGGCTGGACTTCGTCGACTTTTGGAGGGAGATCTTAAACTTGATAAATATACTCTTGACCCCTATAAGAAGTTTATAAGTCAACAATTAGATGAGGTGAGTAAAATCTGTTCTGGTGTCATTAACTTCCTGGAGCAAGTATAAGTCTTAACTTTTTTTTTTTTTTTTACTTCTCTTTATTATTTATCAGGTATTACAATCTCATGAAGTTTCTGAAGACAAACCACCAGTTAATGTCAAGAAAAATGTTAAGAGAGTTTTTCGTAGCAAAGCATCTAAAAAGGTCAGCAGTGAAGAGAGTTCGGGTTCCTTAGATAGCAAAGGCGATGAGGAGGAAGAAGAAGAAGAAGTGAAACCTAGAAAGAAAAGCATTCCAAAAGGAAAGATGCAGAAGTCTGATCTTACAAAACGGAAACCTGCAAAGGAGAGCAATGTATCTAACAAGAAACCGCGGAAGGCTGGAGAAACAATATCAGAGGATAATAGTGATGCAGAAGATGGTGGACATGTCTCCGAAGATGATAACTCTCAATCATCTCCTGAGAAACCTGTGAAGGTTATCTTTCTTACTTTTCCATCTCCTTAAAGCTGATCAGATAATACATCGCTTGTTGAATTGCTTTTTTTGCTTGAAATGCAGAAGAAAGAAGTTTCAAATCTTACATATGGGAAACGTGTGGAGCACCTGAAATCAATTATCAAATCTTGTGGAATGAGGTTTTTCCTATTTGACTCACTTTGCATGACATATATTTGTCAAGGTTGATGTCTTAACATTGTTGATCTCTTTTACAGTGTTCCTCCATCAATTTACAAGAAAGTAAAGCAGGTGCCTGAGAACAAACGTGAGGCCCACCTGATAAAGGAGTTGGAGGAGATACTATCTAAAGAAGGATTGTCTGCAAATCCTTCAGAAAAAGGTATGAATTGTGATTCAGCTTATGATGCCCTTGATCTTCGACTGCGAATATATGCTTATTGAGTTTATGGGGTTTACTTCTGAGAGATGCTTTAGACACCAAGTAAAAGACAGAAAAATATGTTCGAGATGGTACAGACATTCGTGTCTTCCTCGGTAGTTAGATAGATATGATTTCACCAGCCTCCTCTCACCCAAGCCAAACGATGGAAAGAGGAAGTAATTTTGTTTGCTGTGATTGGTTGTTCTTGCTTTCACAGAAAAAAGTAATTCCAAACTATTTTTGCTCCAAATACCATTAGAAAATATTCTAGTGTGGGCACCATTCTTCCTTGAGATGGTCGTGAGTCCACCCTTTTGAGGCAAGGTCTTCAGGTGTTGCATGGTTGTATGCATTCACACACCTATGTGTGCCAAGCTGCATGCACTTGGATGCAGTGGATTGACACGATAATTTTTTCTTATGCTCAGAAATCAAGGATGTCAGAAAGAAAAAGGAAAGAGCGAAAGAACTTGAGGGCATTGACATGAGTAATATTGTACAGAGTTCACGTAGAAGGTCTGCTATCAGTTTTGTAGCTCCTCCAAAGCCAAAAATACCAGTTGAAAGCGAAGGTGATGATGCTGAAGATACTGAAAAAGACAATGATGTAGATGATGATGATGATGAAGATGACGAAGATGACGATGATGATGAAGAGGATGATGATGGCAGCCAGAGTGAAGAGTTTAATGACGGTAAGTTATTAAGATGTTAAAGCTCCCTTTTATCTCAATATTGGTTACTTCAGAAGCTTCCAAACAGAAATGGCCTGGAGGGTTACGCGAATGTGGGTTCTGTAGCTGGCAGTGCTTCTGCTAAGTATTCTGTTTGTTATTTATGCTTACGTAATGAGGTCAAGCACCATAATTTACATCATTTGGTTTGTGCTAAGAATGTTTGTATTTATGCCAAACCAATACAGTTATTTAACTTAAACTTTTTTGAGCTATTATGTTTTTTTTACTTAATTTGCCTTTTTTGGTCCTTAGAGAAAACTTGTGTTGGTAATTCTTAATATACTGTTGATGTATGATCTGTGCGCTCAGTCAGTTAATCAATTAAGCTGCTGTGGTGGGGAAAATTAAGAAGGGGAGCAAAAAGAAAAAAGGGAAATTTGGTATATATGGAGTAGATTTGGTTATCAGAGAGATATAGGATGCATCCTCTGTTTCTCATTTTGAGAAAAGCTACTGAACGCAGTATTCGATGATTTTTACTTTTTATTTTTATTTTTGGTTATGGATATGAGATGGTGTGATATTATAGTATTTGAAATTCAACTTGCTACATTGTACAAGCATGTGTGGAAGTAAATACTGCTACTGCACTTGTTTAATAGTTGCTTTAGTCTTTTAGTTGCACCTTTTAAAGCTGTTATCCCAGTACCCTAACTTTATCTTGACTCTTTCTATGCAGATGCTGATGAAGACAGTGATTAATTTCTTCTTGAGAGGACTTGGTTGCTGATAACAGGAGCCTGAACAGTTAGAGTAGAAGAATGTACACTGTAATTTAGTTTCATTATTTCATTTGGGTGTGGAACAGTGGTCAATGGTTGTAGTCTTTGATGCAGAATTTGTATTCAACTTTGCCAATTAGGGTTTTAAACTTCAGCTGTATCAGTGACTGAGAACTCAGAATGGGGTATCCTTGGTCGGTGAAAGTAGTAGAGTTATGAAAGCAATATTGCTAATTTTTTGTATGTTGGTGTAGGTTACATTTGGTATAAGTTGTGATGAAGGCTTGTAGTGGGTCTGTTTTGATGAGTTTACCTCCCAAAATAGCTCTTTATATGTTTCAGTTATACTGATCTTGATCTTGTTGAGTCTGGAAAGAATTGGACAAACCCAACATGAGATTTGAGCCTTAGGTTCTAAATTCATATTTCTGCAAGTAAAACCAGTTCAAGGAGCGGATTTTGTAAAATAGGGTAGAAAGGATATGTATGATCTGTTCTCCAAATTGGAAAACGACATAATTTACTGTTGGTATTTATCAATTATTAGATTCAACCAAAATATTTGTTGAGACAACAGAGGGCAGAAATCAACCTTGCTGTTGGTGAAAGAGCATATGTTTCTCATGCCTCAATGGATCCCAACAATGTTGACAAGATTTTACAAAGGGAATATATGATTGTTTAACAACAGGGGCCTTTATTTATTTATTTTATTATTATTATTATTATTTTTTTCTAATTGAAATGGAGAAAAGGGATACAGCAGGGGCCTTTATTAAATGAAAAACCGAGTCCCAACAATGCTTAGAATCCAATTTTTTTTCTTTTTTATGAAGTCCAATACGGTTTAATATCTTTCACAAAACCTTGATGACTGCTCCAATTCATAAAAACCTTTTGCCAAGTATTCATGACATCATGAAGCAGTCAGCTCCCCCTGGGAAAGGATGCTCCTCACTTCATTTGCAAGATCCATCACATGCTCGTCTTTACATCCTATCCAAAAAAGAAAAGAAAAACAAAACGAGAGAGAGAGAGAGAGAGAACTTTTCCCAGTAAGAGCGAAAAACTAATACAACTAGTAATAGATAAATCTGAAGGTTATGCAGAGAACCTTACCAATTTGAGCAAGAGCCTTCTCAAGTTGAAAAAGGTAGTCTCTGTTGGGTCCTGAAGGGCCTTCAGCGTGAATGATTTGCCTGCACAACAAGAAAAGGATACAAAGGAGGAATCATCCAACTAGCAGAAAAACTGGACTGTAACACATATTAAGTGTAGGGTTCACTGGACGAGGGGGAGCAATGATTAATGAACATATGGTAAAAAAGCATCACAAATACAGTAAAAGCAACTGATATCCGGACTTTGGAAAAGATAAAAATAGTCATCTCTAACAACATATAATGTTATCTGATCATCCAGTCTTCTAAAAATCAAGATCATGAGATAATAAAATTAGACTAAAACTAAATCGTGGCTTAATTTTTTAATTTGTCAGTCGGACATAGAGACGATTGCACTTCATAAATTTAGGTAGGTCTCACTACTCGGATTCAAGATTTCAATACATAGTTTTATTTCAAAGCAAATGCAGATCTAAAGTGCATATACCAAAAGATGCATACTTGGCAATATCTTCAAGAGAAGCAGGCCCCAAGTAATTCCTGTTGAGCTTCTTGTCTGGAGATGCAATGTACCTAAACGGGGAAAGTTTAGGTTTTGATCTGGTTGGCTTGTGGCAATCCAACATGTATAAAAGATAGAAAGTTCTTGATGGTTTTGCCACTTACACCATTACTCCAAAAACAGTGGGCGTTGTAGCTGTAGGTTCCTAAAACAGATTTCAGTAGATTAACTTACATAATTGATACATTCATTGCGATATTGACGCCAAATACTAGCATGTAGAACTTACAGTGAAGAAATCAAGATAAGCTTTCTTGTCGTACTGTTTCTCCCTCACTTCTAAATACTGTGTGCTTATAACAGGAAAAAACAAAAAACTTCTAAAAACTGTGTGCTATGAACATCATCCAAAAGGAATTCTATTAAAAAGTATTAGTCATGGGCTGCAGAAAAAACTCAGACTGAAAAGTGAGATTGCAAAACATGTTAGGCATCTCAACAAGTTTACAATTTGTTAACAAAATGACAATTCAGGACTGATTGATAACTAGTTGAAAGATTTTCAAGCAGATTACAAAAGCTCTTGGTTGATGAAGTGCTTTGCAAGCTTCAAATAATAGATATAATTTTTCACAGAGGGCGATTTCAATCATAAAAGATTGTGATTCATTGAGTCATTCTGCTGACTCTTGGCAGCAACCTAATTAGCTGCACAACAGCTGTAAGAAGTAGATTTTTACAAAAAGCCTTACCATGAGAGACTAGAAAACTGAGTGGTTTTGTAGTTATAGTGAGGAGAACCAATATAGTATTTTTACAAGAGATGTGTTAAGAGGGAAAAGACCAAGGGGGTTGATGTTTAGAGACCTTTTTATCAGGGAATAATTCCTTGGAACTGAAAGAGATGGTGATTATTAGATGTATGAAGTTGTAAATATTCATATTGTATTCTTTTTTCTTTTTTGTCAAGGAAGATAGTAAGAGATCAGATAGGCATGCATATAGGAAATGAAGATGAGACATATAGCATTCAGCACATAAAATCCCAACAGACAATAAAAAGCCACGCGTAACAACTTTGATGGCAATGATCAAATTAACTGTGTGTCCCAAATTGAATATAACTATAGGAGCAGTTGAGCAGACCTAAATGGACCCCCTGCTGCTGCACTGCGCATGTGCGTGGAGGTGCATATCCTTGAGGAAAAAGGTTGAAAAAGAGCAGAACGTCCTATATGGAGCTACTACCATAATACCATACTATGCTTAACCCTCTTAAGAGCATAAAGGAGTTTTTCTGTGTTAAAATGATATGTTTTCCACATCAAATGCTTAAAATAATAGTTACGCCCTCATTTGATTAATGAAATTCAGAGGTCTCCTTTCCCCTGCTTCAAACCCCAAGCGACTAGCTTAATGTTCAGTTTTGTCATTCATGTAAAGAGGTACAGAGAATTGTTTACAAGTTTGTACATGGTTACAGTGCAAATAATGCTAGTCCTAATCAGTTATTAATATTCAGTTAATCATATGGCCACTAATAGAACACAAGTAAAACCAAGAAAAAATTTAATATTTATTAGTAGCACAAATTAGATGAAATTTCAAATAATAAACTTCAAGAACCTTACCGTTAGTGCAACTTCTTCATCTTCCTTCTTAGTGACCCTGTAGGCAACTCCCCACTATGACCTCGCAAAATCCCAAATTTATCTACTTCACATATTTGTCTCATTTGATAATTTGAAATTCATGACTAAGAACTTACTTAAGTCAACTCAAGAACTAAACAGGGGTATGGCATACAAATATATTGTAAGTAGGAGACTTCTATGTTCTGTATACCATTGATGAACAGCTAGAGGCTGTTTCTTTTCTCTGACAAAAGACAACCTATGCCTAGTTGGGTGCCTTCGTTTTTTAGGCAAACATATATAATGATGTTAGTGAACATTATTTGTTGTATAACAATCACATGACATGTTTTCCTTTTCTTTTTCTTTTTTTAGTAAATTGCTCTACTTAATGCAAGCGAGGTTACCTATTCGTTTGTGTACAAGTTAAGTGGAAATATACGAACTTATTTAGATGTCAAATTTTTTTCTTTGAAAATTAAGTAACTAGAGGAGATGAGTAAAACCATTGCATCAACATCATGAACAGAACTTGCCTCAACCTGCCCAACCAAACAACAAAGCACCTAGCAATTTATCACATTTTGCTCTGTCAATGAAATTTGGAGTAAAGAACTTTACATTTTATCTCATGATACACCTCTAATTTACATTCATTTCATATTATTGACTCGTTCTGTTAAATGTCGGCATGCCAAATAAATCATTGGATTATGAATTACAATCCATCAATTAAATAGAGTAGATTATGTCTATTCCATTAGACATCTGCAATGTAAAGATAATAGCTTTCACATTACCACACAATAATCACGGCATGATTGAGAATTACCAGCACTCAAGTAATAGATAGACCAACAAGAAAAAAATGATAATTGAAAAACAGGAACGTGGGCGTCGATGTTTGTCAATAAAAACATACACAGACTTCCCCTTCTGCAGGCTCCAATGTCACCGTCCTCCCTGGATACTCCGGTGTCCCTCTGTGGTCCGTACTACCTAAATTGTAATGACCCACCAGACAAAACATGAACAAAATAGAAGGAATATACATAACACACAACACGCACACACACAGAAGAGTACCTTGATAGAAGACACGGCGATAGTCTTTGATGAAACCAACAAGGCGATGATCGTAGTTAAAGCCAGCTTTCCATATAAGAGAACCATACCCAAATACCCACATCACCATCTCGATCTCTCCCACCTTGTTACTCTCACTTTCTTTTCTTTCTAATACAAATTATACAGTCTCTGGCTCTCAGAGAGAGAGAGAGAGAGTCTATGTATCGAGTGGGTCTGGTTTGCGCAAAGCTAGAGAGGACAGAGGCTTTGCGAATTGCGACCAATACTGTTGAGGCCAACGGGTTTGTCGGGCCTCCACTTGGAACTCGCCATGACAGCACAGAATCAGGATCCCCACCCATTATTGGGAGAATATGAGGGCCCATATTCTTAATCTTGACCGTCTAATTTAATCATATGGCCTACAGCTTGTCACGTATCCTAATATAAATTAAATACTAAAATATTAATTAACTTTTAATAAGTAAATAAAAATAATAAAAAATAAAAAATCAAATCAAATAAGGGGTGCCCGACCACCCCAATTGAGTTTAGGGGTGGCTTCGGCCACCCCATGACCCTTGGGGGTGGCCCTCAAATTTTTTTTATTGATTTGGACATTGGGAGTGGCCGGGCCACTCCCAATTGGCCCTTGAGGGTGGAAGAATCCACTACCAAGAGTCATGGAGTGGCTTCGACCACCCCTACAGCCCTGGGGGGTGGCCGGACTTTTTTATTATTTTTTTGTTATTTGATTTGATTTTTTATTATTTTAATTTTAAATTATTTTTTTTAAAGTTAATTAATATTTTAGTATTTAATTATAGTATGACACGTGACATGTTGTAGACCATGTGATCAAATTGGACGGCAAAGATTAAGAATATAAGACCCTCATATTCTCCCAATAATGGAGGGGATCTTGATCCAACAGCACAAAGGAGAGGGTCTCATTTGGATTTCCATTTTTTTAATTTTTTTTATAATTAATTTGAAGGTAAATTATAACCGCATGGGAAATTAGATATGATTTTACTAAAATAGTATACTTTGATTATGATTTTTCTTTTTCTATGTAAATAATATTTATAGATTATAGTTGTTTTAAGCATTCTTTAAGACTAATATTAATGCAATTTGGGTCTTATAATTGATTAGAGTCAATGGTTGCGATCATGATATTGTTTATTTTGGCTTTATTAATGTCACCCATTCTTGGTGTGTATGGGTTTAATTTGCAATTAAAGACCCCTAAAAATATTTTGGGAACTATTTTTTTTTTTTTAAAGGTAAATATTGTAAAATTTCATTAAAAGGATCATGAACAAACAACTTACTCACTAAGTATAATGTTCCATTCAAACTTGCTCAAAGATTGATAGTTTCCTTCCCTAAATGGTGAGTAACTTCTTTGATTTCTAAGCATTTATCACAATAATTATCTAATAAATTTTTAATGAAATTTGACATGATTTAGGATTACAAAGAATAATGCATACGTGTGTATGGGAAAGGGAAAAAAAAATACTTATGTTTTCGATAAAAGTTTAGAATACTATATCTCCTGCTATAATTTTTTTTAAAATTCATTATAGTCCACATTTTATGAAAATAGATGTCACATTTTAGTCGTCGATGTAGTAAACATCACGTGAAGTATCATATCATATCAGTTTATAAAAATAATAAGTATCGTGTGGATAATAAATGTCAATTCAATAACTTGTATAATATGTATTACGTTAACTATCAAAGTGAACTTCTAAATAACTTGTATTAAAAGTTAATTGTATTTCTAGCAAGTATTCTTTGCTTTTAGCTTCACCCAACAATTGGATGAGATACGAATAAAATAAAACAGATGTAAAACAAGGTTCTTCATTCGATGTCGAGTACAGACAGGCCGGCCCCACGCTCCAACAAGCCCACTAACAAAATCAAAATAGTATATATAAAAGACTATTTCTAACCTATTATATGTATTTGACATGTGATTAAAATATATGAAATTTTCAAGCCCATTTTTAAAATGCATGTTTTCTTGGGACCCAAATTAGAAAATAAACTTTATAATATGGTGGGGGTGACTCTGATTCCCCTTTTGTTTATCCTTATCACAATTTGCATTTTAATCCTAGGACGAGCATAACACAGGCAAAATGTCCTATATATTATTCTTTTCCATTATAGATTTGGTATATATATTTCTTAAGCATAAGTCGTAGGAATCAGAACCTAAACCAAAGCACCGAAAGTAGAAGAAAAAGAAAATATAGAATAATGTCATATAATTAAAATGACATGATAATATTAAAAATTAGTTTTTAATATTAAAACAATATATATAATTAACAACATATATAGCAAAACATAAATAACTTAATTATTTATATAGCACTCATTGTAATTGATCCCAACGAACATTAAATAAGTTAAAAGATCGATACACATTAATCCAAGCTTGGAGAAAGAAAGTGTATGAAATCTTTCACAACCCTAGCTAGACTGTTGCTGGATTCTTTAACAATATCCCGTTATTGCGACTGGTGTCGATTGATTTAGTAGTGTCCGTGATTGGTAGTTCTTGGGTGCCACTTTTCTCATCGATTTCTATCACTTTTGAGATAATTGGAACATCTTTGCTTTTACCCCATACGACAGTGTAAAGGCCGAAGACTATGAGAATGGCTCCAATTACACTGAAATATATATAAACAAACATTATATATATGTAAAATTTGGAAAGATTAATGAAGAGCATTAATATTATATATACCTTCCAAGGTGGATTTGCTCAGCTAAAATAATGGAGCCAAGAGCAGCAGTGATGATCATGCAGAGTGGGCTAAAAGATGTAACGAACACAGGGCCACGAAGCTTGCTTACAAATCCTTGTACATAATATGCGATTCCCGAACAAACTATCCCCTGATTGTAACATTTTTCAAAAGATATTTAAAGCTGAATCTTTTCATGTGTACGTATAATATGCATGCATGTAGTTATTGCAGAATAAAGGATAGATTCGTGAGCATGGGATCGATGCTATATATATATATATATATATATATATACTTACAGAATAAACAGCGGCAAGAAGCCTGGAGTCCCATCCAATGGCCCAGACGCTCATGTCACGTTCCATCACAAGCGTCACAATTGAACCTTCCAACATGCCCATCAAGCATATCCCAGCTGTGAGAGACAGCGCCGCAGGGTACTTCTTCAACGTAAATGACTGAGAATTACCCACAAGATAATTTCATTAAAAAATAAAATAATAAAATAATGGATTAATGTGTAATTAATTAATTAATTAATGAATTAAACTGACTTGGAGAATAAAGAAAGCCGCCCAGCCACAGCAACTGCCTATGAGCATTAGCGTGCCAGTGATCCAATGCTGATCGGCGGATTCAGCGCTGGTTTTGTGGTGGCTTTGGCCCCGGCCGCTAATGAAATCAAGGATGGGGCCTTTGTACAACGTCATCACCATTGCTCCCATCACCGCTATTACTGTGCCCACCACTTTGGCGGCGCTGTGTAATTTCTTGAAATTCACTGTCTCTAGCCTGTACATGTTATTTTGCGTAATCGATCATTAAAATTTAGCATGAATATTCCAGGAAAAGTACTGAAACACCTGATACTAATTTTATTTTATTTTTTATTATTTAAATTAAAAGAGTAATATTATTTTACATGCAACTGGCCCCTGGGGTGTCTATTTTGTGGACCCAGTGTGAGCCAATTGCTGTCTCGT
>NC_081541.1:5107931-5127685 GCF_901000735.1 Corylus avellana
ATATATATATAGTTATAGACTTACAGAATAAACAGCGGCCAGAAGCCTGGAGTCCCATCCAATGGCCCAGACGCTCATGTGACGTTCCATCACAAGCGTCACGATTGAACCTTCCAACATGCCCATCAAGCATATCCAAGCTGTGAGAGACAGCTCCGCAGGGTACTTCTTCAACGTAAATGACTGAGAATTACCCACAAGATAATTTCAACTCATTAATAATAATAATGGATTAATGTGTAATTCATTAATTAGTTAATTAATTAAACTGACTTGGAGAATAAAGAAAGCCGCCCAGCCACAGCAACTGCCTAGGACCATTAGCGTGCCGGTGACCCAATGGTGATCGGCGGATTCGGCGCTGGTTTTGTGGTGGCTTTGGCCGCGGCCGCTAATGAAATCAAGGATGGGGCCTTTGTACCACGTCATTACCATTGCTCCCATCACCGATATTACTGTGCCCACCACCTTGGCGGCGCTGTGTAATTTCTTGAAATTCACTGTCTCTAACCTGTACATGTTATTTTGCGCAATCATTACAATTTAGCATGAATATTCCAGGAAAAGTACCGAAACACCTCATACTGATCGATTTTATTTTATTTTTTATTATTTAAATTAAAAGAATAATATATTATTTTACATGCAACTGGCCCCGGCCCTGGTGTGTCTATTTTGTGGACCCAGTGTGAGCCAATTGTTGTCTCCTAACGCTACATGATGATATGGCTTTTCATTAATTAATTAATTTGCATATATATTAGCGAACCATGACGTAAGTAAATAAATTAAAATGAAACTAGCTTGTACCTGAAGATGACTGCCATTATAAAGGTTATTGCGGGGAGAATATTGGCAGTGGCAGATGCAAATGTGGCTGACGTGTACTTCATCCCCAAATAATACAAGTTCTGATCAAGCACCGGCCTGTAGAAGGTAATAAACCAATATTAGACCTTTATTCATGTTTTACTGCTTCTTTTTTCTTCCTAATAAATGATTTTCACAGCCCCCCACCCCCAAAAAAAAAACCTAAGAATCAAGAAATTAATTAGCTGTTAATTTCCAGTTTAAAAGTTAACTATATGTAATTAGCAAACCCATTGAGATCGCTGGATTTGTGCAGAGCAGTCTTTTTTTTTTTTTTTTTCCAGAGAATTCATGAATATTCCTAGATGTATAGTTAGTCTCTGTAATTTTGTAAAGGTATATATATAGACATCTTTCAACCAGAAAATTATGGCGGCTTTGCATATGCTGATCATCATATGCAACAGTCCATGCAGAATACCATTAAGTGATTTCATGGTGTCCATGAAATAACAGAATCCCCATTCAAATTAAAGAATTTAATTATCTTGATTAAAATAAATAAATAAATAACAGAAGATTATATACATGCATCATGCATGCATGCCTATATACGTACAGTCACAAATACCTATACAAACAAGTACCAGATAATTAAACGCATACATGATATATATATACACACACATGTAAACAACTAAATAAGGTATATATTTAGAGCATTACTCCAGGAAACCAAGGGCGACAATTCTGAGGAAGATGGGCAGAGTCATCTTTGGTCTGATTTTCCTGCGCGCAAAAAGAAGAGAAAACAAAATTAATATTCATTAAATTGATAAAGAAAATAAAGTAGAAGGGAATCTAGCTAGTTCAAATATCAGTGTATATATATATGCGCACGTGTGAGTGAAAGAGAGAAAGAGACTTTTCAAGAACAATCGCAAAGGGAGCGATCACAAGCGTGGCAACAACATGACGATACGTGGCAAGTACGTAGTGGCTCATGCCTCGCTTCAAAGACACCAAGGAGATGATATACATTCCTGCGTAACCAAACTGCAAGGACACCATTGCCACGTAGGGTTTAGCCTTATTAATGGCTTCGGAAGGCATCCCAAAACCCATCTCTCTCTCTCTCTCTCTCTCTTACTCTTCTTATAATTTGTGGCTGCCACCACCAAAATGAGAAACCGCCTTCTTAGTTCTTATAGACAAGAAAAAAGCAAAGAGAAAAAAATAAAGAAAGAAAACCCAGTTATGCACTACACGTAGCAACGCAAATCGAAAGCATTTCCAGTCACACTCTCTCTTGGATTCCCTTATCCATTGAATTAATACCTTCACATTAATATATATTCCCTTTTTACTGTTTTGGTGGGTGAAAAAACACCATATTACAAATGTTGAGGTGGCGTGCCTTTAAACCCGTTAAATGTGTGGGCCAGCTATTATTCTTTTTGCTTGTGGGTTTGGGAGGTGAGAATTCCAAGTTTAACTTGGAAAGGAGACCTACGTGCAGTAGGTTTATTTCACCGACTTGCTACTTCCTATATAAAGGTATCATGCATGTAGCTTTGGATTTTTATGCATCAACAAATAGAGCCGCACAAGTTGTCGGTTGTTGTGCTCTGTGCATCAGACTAACAGAGCCGTAAGATGAAAACAAAAGGTGGGCGGCTGTGTGTGATCAAAGAGCCCCAACTTTTTTTTTCTTGATTTTGAAGGAGCTAAAATAAGAGAGAAAAAGAAAGAGTGTTATTGTGTGATGCAGTGTGACTTAGTTGGCTGTAGCGAAGAACAACAATAAAGCAGCGGATAACTAATTCTAAATCTTGAGCCTATCAATGATTTATGAATTCTTCTAAAACAATAGATACTCTCTAAAGTTTAAAAGAAAAGAAGAATAAACTCAACACTGAGTATTCTCATTAATCAAAATCAATAATAATCAACAATTGTTTTCTCTGGAGGCTATAAGCATATATCTATAGCCTAAAACCCTAAACCTAATAAAATATGATATAAATACTCTCAAAACCTTAAACTTAATAAAATAACGAAATAAAAACTTTCAAAACCCTAACCCTAATAAAATAACAACATAAAGTCGGCTAGAAAATAATAAAATGCGGAAAATAACATAATTCCCCCCGTGTGCGCTCGAGCGCAATTACGGGTGCGATCGAGCGCAGGTGGGTGCTCGATTGCAAGATCAAGCGCAGTACCAAGGGATCATTTGAACAGGATCTGCATCATTCTCCCCACGTTGGAGAGAATTCATCCTTGAATTCGGCCGGTTCTTTCCACGGTCCTTCGAATGTCCAGTCAACTCATTCCACTCGCCATTTCTCAAGATCAAAACAAGGTAACACCCCAAAATAAATGTGATGCTTCTCATCATCGAAATACCTTGATGGTTGTCATGAAAGCCCCATACACCATTTGGCAATACTTCAGATTTGTTCTCCGTTCGTTCCTTTTCCCTTCCATGTGCCATGAAGATACTCAAGAATGGGTCAACCATTGTTTCCCTTGTGAACATATATTCCTCATCTGCATAAAACTCACCATAATCTTCGTTAGGAGAATTTAAAGTATCTTCAATACTAAGGAAATCAACATAATCAACATCTTCACCATTAAAATTGGACACTTCACCTGAAAGATCTTTATCAATCTCTTCATAATCGCCAACATCATCGGTGGGTTCTTCATCTCCCAATGGGTCATCTTCTTCGGGATAGAGACCGCCAAACATGGAAAAAAAAACCCATCTTCTTTGTGTTCCTCCGTGGGTCTTTCCTCTTCTCATGAGTCATGAGTCATCTTCTTCAGGTTCCTCATCATAGGTTGGTAGGGAATCCCAATCCATGAATCCTTGCAAAGGATCTTCAACATCTTCATGTCTGAACTCTTCATCAATGAATTCAGACTCTTGAAACTCTCCATATACATATTATTTTTCCTCCTCCACATAATATGGATTGAGTTTATGGATTTGTGGTTGGCAAGTAGGGGTCCAATTGGCCTGTCGTAGACTCTTTGCCTCACTCCATGTTTCCCTAAACATTTTTTTTTTTTTTTTTTTTTAGGAATTTTCTATTTTCTTTATCACAGCCATAGACTCTTGTCTCCAATTTTGTGACTTTTGGCCCATGGTATAACTATAGGGCAAGAAAGCGACCTACATATATTTCAATAGTTTTTCCCAACTATTGATCTTTAATTTGCCTTCCCGCTTCCTAGTTTTCTTCAGTTGTTGCCACCACACACCAACTTTCCCCCAGAATGTATGCACCACCAAAGAGACTCGTTGTTCATTGAGCACCACGTTGAATTCAAAACCTCTTCAACAACCAACACCCAATCCAGAAATTTGTCGAGTTCTAGATCCCCGTCAAATTTCGGAATTTTGAGTTTGAATCTACTTACCTGCCAATTGGTATGAGCTTGCGCAAGGTGCTAATGTCCCTGCTTTCGGCGCTCCGCAAACGGGTTTCTAAATCCTTTCCTATGTTGACCACACAAGTTGAATAATTTGGTAGTGAGGTCTTCAATTTGATCCTTCATAACCCTGAATCGATCCTCCATGTGTTGCTAATGTTCAGCGATAGTTTTGCCTTTCGCCTCTGCGAATCACGGTCTTGGTTGGCGAAGACGACCGTTCGGCCCACTACTCATATGCCGCAAGCAAATCGCCGGTTGCTCCTTACATGCTGTCTCTGTGCGCACGCGCACCTCGTTCATGTCTGCAAAGCAGTTGCTCCTCCCCATTCATAGAAAGTAATTGAGCTCTGATACCAGCTGATGCAGCGTAACTTAGTCGGTTGCAACGAAGAACAACAATAAAGCAACGGATAACTAATTATAGATCTTGAGTCTATCAATGATCTAAGAATTCTTCTAAAAACAATAGATACTCTCTAAAGTTTAAAAAAAAAAGAAGAATAAACTCAACTCTGAGTATTCTCATTAATCAAAATCAATAATAATCAACAACTGTTTTCTTCGGATGCTATAAGCATATATTTATAGCCTAAAATCCTAAACCTAATAAAATATGACATAAATACTCCAAAAACCTAATAAAATATGACATAAATACTCCAAAAACCTAATAAAATAACGAAATAAAGACTCCTAAAACCCTAACCCTAATAAAATAACAATATAAAGTTAGCAAGAAAATAATAAAATGCTGAAAATAACATAATTCCCCCTGTGTGCGCTCGAGCGCAATTATGGGTGCGATCGAGCGCAGGTGGGCGCTCGATCGTGCGCTCGATCGCAGGATCGAGCGCAGTACCAGGGGGTCCTTCGAACAGGATCTGCATCATTGTGGAAGAGAAAAAGAAATAGAGACCAACCGTCAAGAGTTTGTTTTTGTGTCTTTTGTATTCTTTTGGGAAATAATCTATATTGTGATAGTGAGATTTGGGTATATTGAGGTTTTAAGCCTGAGTGATTTTCTCTCCACTATATTTTTGTACTTTATATTTCATAGTGAATTTTTTCATGATTGCCTCCACCAGTGGACGTACTTCACATTGAGGGAACCACTTAAATTTTGGTGTTATCTTGTGTGTGATTGTTCTCATCTTATTTCATCGTAATTGTAATCACATGTTTTTGCACAACAAGTGGTATCAAAGTTTAGGTTCAAGAAATCAAATTGACGGCAAATATAGTGAGTACCAAGTTTGAAGTTGAGAAGTTTAATGGGAAGAATAATTTCTCTCTTTGGCAGAAAAGGATAAAGGATTTGCTGATTCAACCAATGAGTTCATAAGGCGTTATTGGGAAAGGCGAAGAGGCCCGAGAAGATGGAGAATGACGTTTGGGAATAGATGGATGTGAAGGCTGCTAGTGCAATATGTCTTAATTATTAGATGAAGTCATTCACAATGTGATTGATGAAGAAAATGCATAATCAATTTGGCAGAAATTGGAGAGTGAGTATATGACAAAGAATTTAACGAATAAGTTATACGTGAAGAAGCAACTATATGGTTTACAAATAGAGGAAAATACAAATATGCTGGAGCACCTCAACAAGTTCAACATGTTGAATACACAATTGTTGAATTTTGCAATGAAGATTTGAGAAGAAGATAAAGCGATACTTTTGTTGACATTGCTTCCCCTTTCTTATGTTGTAATACCCCAATAAAAATAATTGTCTTTACTAAAAGATTTTCTACAAAGAGCGACTAAAAGACTTTATATAGAACATGGTTTTAGGAGTGGGCAGATTAACCGGTTACCGATTACCGGCCATGTACCGGTTTCGACCGAACCGATATTAACCGTAACCGATATACCGATATTCTTATCGGTTAAATTTTTTATACCGGTATGCTTATCGGTTCGGTTCGGTCCGGTTAGAAATTTTATATCGGTTAACCGTTTAACCGATATAAACCGTTAAGTAGGGATGCCAAAACGACGTAGTTTTGAGATTATATATATACCTATGTAAACTTATCTTAATTTGGGTTTGGGTAGGTTTGATTTTTTTTATAGTGATGGCATTAAATGAGATTTCTTTGTCTTTGGTAAAAACATTTTTTATTAACTAGTTTTGTTAGTCTAATTAGCATTCATTATGTTAATTAGTCAATTTACTTTGGAAAAATGTATTTTATAATAGAAAAAAAAAAAAATTGTGGTGGATCAATATAAAAAAAGCGTCAATTTTTAGTCCGAAAAACAAATATTTGAGTCCCAACAAAAAGTATTTGGGTTCTCAAAAGTAAAAAAAACTCATTTTTGACCCAACAAAATAAATCAATATAAAGCTCACGATTAAATCGGTTAACCGGTTTAACCGAACCGTTTAACCGTGTACCGTTATAACCGATAATTTCGGTTAAAATTCTTATTAGTCCGGTATCGGTTAATAAACCATTTAACCGAAAATTATCGGTTAATAATCGATAAGAGCCAAAATCGGACCGTTTTGACCGATACCCAGGCCTACATGGTTTTATAACAAAAGACCTAAGCCTATACACATAACCAAGACTTTTAAAAGTTTTGAGGTAAAAACCCAAGCTCACCTCTTTCTCCTTTGTCTCTAGTGAGGACGTAGGACAAAGGACCAACGTACGTACGCCTCTAACCTATAGTAAGTATGTACTGGGGACCACACCAGACGTACGCTACTATTGGGTTGACCACTGGTTAATGACTATACGTACGATGCAACCTTTGGATAGTTGCGTAAATAGTACTAGACGTACGCCTCTATAGTACCATACATATGCTACTTTTCAGAGTAGTTTGCAGCGCATTCAGCTTTTCTCACCTATAAATAGCCTACTTCCCCTCGCCCCTTGAACGCATTTGTCGCTCCAGACTCCCTGTGAAACCTCTTGTGTGAGTGTCTTGTAAGTTTTGTGAATTAGGAGAGAGAAGGAAGAAAGCTTGTGTTCTTGCTATTTTTTTTAGGTAACCCATGCTCATTTCGATGTTTTTAATATTACTATGTTATAAGTTTCAAATACACTGTGTTAAGCTCTTGCATTCCTTTTCACAAAAACAAATAAGCGTTTTCAAAAGAGTTTAAATCACCTATTTTCCTCGTATTGCATGTTGATATGTTTTCCTTACAAAGCATGTGCTCATTTAGTAGCCTAGAAGAAGTTATAGTAGCTTCTAGAATTCATAGAAGCCTTGAAACTCAGTTTGGAGCTTTCGACCAGAATACCTAACTCATTGACCGGACGTACGCTCTCGAGCCCGTACGTATGGCTAGGAGGTCAGGCGCCTGCCCTTTAGCTCCACTTGGGCAACTTAAGCTCTAGCAACCCTTTTTTTTATATAGGACCTAGTATCCTACTTGTAAAGGTCCTCTAGTACTGCGTATAACGACGTGCCGTATTTCCTTATAGTAGGGTTTAGTAATGTCGGAGGATTTAAGCGAGCGTACGAGGTAAGTAAATGCTTACAAACACTTTTCTTAAAAATGTGAGATATGTCAGTTGACTGACCACGAGTATGATATAAGCATGTCTACATTTTGTAACTACTTGGTAACTGCTTTATTAACTGGTTGATAAGATGCATTGTATGACATGGTACACCGGTATGTGTGATATAATGGCCATGAACTTACTATATAGACTGAATGTTATGGTCAAATGTGCATGTGTTATATGGGTCAAAGATCCAATGGTTGTTTCGTGACCAGCATAGCCTTAACGGGTGGTCACTACAAGACGTACATCATTAGTGGTGTGGGCCACTCGAGGTCAGACTCGGTCTTGTATCTAGTGTTATGAACGGTAGTGTACAATATCTGGGGCACCAGTGTTGTATTACAGGTCCATCGGGACAGTGCTAACTCTGCTGAGAAGATGTAATATCTCGAGTAGACTATACATGAGAGTTATGACTTATAAAGCTAGTCTTTTTGCATTAAAATATTTGGGTGATTGCCGCCGAGAGTACACAATCATTTATTCAATCAAACCAAATTTTTCGAGGTGTATTAACGGAGACAATACCTTCTTTTCAAACGATTACTAAAACTGCACTTTTATTTCTGCTTAAATGGGCTCATGGCATACCCAATTGTGAGGTTTACTTACTAAATCATTAGACTTACGATGTTATCACTTTTACAGGGAGTATGTCTTTAAAACCCAAAAGTGGCACGGTTATCACCACAGACTTTACTTTAAAGAATTACATGTTGTTATCAGGTTTGTTTATTATTGTTGTTAGATGCTCCATGACTTTGAGTTTGAAGATTATACTTGTCCATTTGATGATTTATTAGTTTTCTCAGATTTGTTTCACATTTCTATGCATTAACTCTGATAATGCTAGAAGGGCGATTTCCCATTGGCCACAAGTTGGTCTTACTGGGGGAATTGCAAGTAATCCTACTAGGTTAGTCAAGGTTGATTTTGGGGGCATTACATATGATCACTTGGTTACGACATTGTTATATGGGAAAGAGAATCTAACATTTGAAGAGGTGACAAGATCTCTCTTATCACATGAGACGCGGAGAAAACCTGTCAATGATCAGGCTGATGGGCTTGTTGCACGATTCGAGCCAAAGGGCGAAAGAGATAAGTTTAAGGGAAAGAATGGCAAAGGTAAGCAGTCTCGGTCTATGTCACGATTGGCACAGGGTGGAGAATCTTGGTCAGATGCAAAAGATGTGGAGTGTTAATGTGCTATTATTGTAACAAGAAAGGGTACTACAAAAATTTTTGCAGGCTGATGAAACAAGACCTGGAAGTAGGGCTGGCAAAATAGGTACCTGGCACGACTCGATTACAACCCGCGGGTACCCGTTACACGATTTGCCTATACACGAACACGACCTGTTTAGCTAAACAGGTAATCGGGTCTGACACGATTATAACACGAAAAATAGCTTGGTAATCCGACACGACCTGTTTTACCCATTTAAAATAACTGGGTCATATTGGGTAGACACGACCCGACACGATTAAAATAACTTATTACTTTCTCTCTTTTTTTTAGAAAAAAATGACTAAATTGTGAGAGACCCTTACATCAACAAATTTTGCAATTTTGTCCCTTCCCTTCGAACACCCCATGACCGGTTCTCTGCCACTGGCAGCCGGCTCCACCGCACCTACGGCCGGCCAGTTTCTTTCTCTTTACTTCCAAACAACAATGGTGAAACCCAACACGAAGTTCGTTATTTACCTTGTCCAAACGGAATGAAACGAGTCATTTCAAGCTCTAAGTTCCGGTTCAAACGTTTTCTTTCTTTCTTTCTTCTTCTTTTTTCCAAGGTGAATTAGTACTACTAAGATTCACTGTGTTTTCTTGAACTTGGAGGTGTGAAGTTTGCACTTTTCAAGTGGGCATTTGTGATTGTCTCTGGGTTTGGCGTTTTGGGAAAGTTTATGACTCGTCGAACAAGGTATGGGCTGGAATTGGCTTTTGTTTCCGTTTCTATATTGGTTTTTAGTTCAATTTTTTTCCTCTTTTTTTTGTTTGGTTGCTAAGAAAATCGGGGAAAGTGATGGAAAAGAAAATCAAATTGTTGAGCGTGACCCAACCCAGATTTGGAAGCTTTAATGGCCACAGAATCCCATCTCAACAACAAGATCAACAACCCAACAAAAACCCAATCAACAAAACCCACATAAATTGAAACCTTAAATCAAAATCCCCAAATCAAAAGAACCCAATCATCAAAACCCACATAATTTCTCTTCTCCATTACCCATCAGCCTTCACAAACCCAATCTCTCTCTCTCTCTCTCTCTCTCTCTGGGTTCTCATCTACCTTAAACTTACAAATTTCGACGATGACCTTCGATGTATTCCAAAGGTGGCTCCTTGAATTCCGGTGCAGCGTGTGGCTGGAGAGGTGCGGTGGTTTGTGGGTTGGTGCCTTGGAGGGTTAGAAGGAAATTGAGGACTTTTTTTTAAAAAAAAAAAAATTATAATAAATAACGGGTCTGGTGGGTTGACTCGCCGGGTAAACCCACCAGACACGAAATTAATCCCGATTAAGACCCGAACCCAATAAGGCCAAACCCAATACCTATTTTTCGTGTTGTGTTCATGTCGGGTTCGCAGGTTGTGTCAAAATTGTCGGCCCTACCTGGAAGATAAGAAGAATCAGAAAGGTTCCACAGATTCAATGAGTGTGGCCGATGGTGAGTCTAATGACAACGAGGTTAGCGCAGATGTTCTTTCAGTTTTCTCAAGTAAAAATTCTCTCATAGACTCTTGGTGTAGTGCCCCATATTTTAAAAATATTATTTTAGAGATATTTATTTGATGATGATTATTTTAATATTCATAGTAGCCAATGATTTTAATTCTTGGAAAATTTATAGTGTTTCGGAGAGTGGTAATTAGAGAATGGTAATTTATGGAATAATAGAATAGTAATTGGTAGAAAGAGTATCATATGGTAGTTAGAATAGTGATGGAAGGTAGAATAGTTAATGATAAGTATAATAGCATTTGGTAGGTAGAATAGTAAATGGTAGATAGAAGAGTAATGGAAGGTAGAATAGTTAATGGTAGGAAATAGTATTTGGTAGGTGGAATAGTAAAGGAATGGTAGAATTATAAATGAAAGGTAGAATAGTATTTGGTTTTTTTCCTAGAAATAGATCTTCCTCTTTCACAATTTCACCACTCATCTCCCTTCTCTCTCACATATTCTTTATTCTTCCGCTTTCTACTTAGTCTTTCTTCTTTCTGAGAGTGTTTACACAGAGCAGAGAAAGAAAGGGCAAGACAAAGCGCTGTAAAAAAGAAAGAACACGAGAGAGAGATCTAGCAGAGAGATGTTGAGAGGCAGAGTTAGAAGGAGAGACAGTGAGACGAAGATAATTCAGAGAAAGATGGAGACAGAAAATCAGAGATTGAGAGGGAGTTTTTGGAGACAGTGAGAGATATTGAAAGAAAGAGATTGTGCGAAGCAGAATGAGTTTCAACAAGTAATTACCTTTGATGATCCTTTCATCAAATCCACTGTAAGTATTCTTACTTATTGAGAGCGATATTGATATTCAATAATACAAATCTTTATAGTTTTATTAAATGTCTGGCCTTTTGATATAATTGCTTCAACAATGATTTATATTATCGTGAATCAATTGACTCATTACTTTACAGTTTTTGTAGTGCTTGCGGGAATGGAAAGTCAAGGTAATTATGTAGTTGTGATTAGAGATTCATATTTGAGATGTACAGAGACTCCAAGTTGGTATAGTTTGTCTAGAGTTTCGACAATCAGATAGATTTGTATAAATGCCTTGTTCGGCATAATTGTGGGTATTTTGTATAAATAAAAGTATTTTAAGAGTATTGTTTTGATAAATTTCAGATTTTTCGCTGTGTAAGATTATTTCAGTGTAACACTCGATTTATTTACAAGATAAAAGAAGAGAAATATCGGGATGTTACACTTGGGTTTTTGATTCTACTTGTTCATATCATATGTGTCCGAATAGGCAGTGGTTCAACACATTTAAATCATGTAACGCGGGTATAGTACTAATGGGCAATGATGCTAGGTGTAAGGCCATTGGACTAGGTACCATAACAATCAGGATGTTTGATGGGATTGTTAGGATACTCACTAATGTCAGATATGTTATCGACCTTAAGGAATATTTGATGTCATTAGGCACGTTAGATTCTTTGGGCTATGGTTATTCAGCCAAAAATGGAGTTATGAAAATAACTAAAGATGCTATGGTGATAATGAAAGGTAATAAACTTGGCAATCTGTATAAGTTACTTAGAGACACAGTTATAAGTGGAGCTGCAATGTCCACCTCGGCAGAACCAAATAAATCATTGGATTATGAATTACAATCCATCAGTTAAATAGAGTTGATTATGTCTTTTCCATTAGATATTTGCAATGTACAATATCACATAAAGACAAGAGAAATGCTACACATCCCAAATTTGTTTATCAAAAATTGATTTCTAAATGATGTGTCACCATCTCATGAGTTGGTGACACACTTCCCAAAATAATAAATCTCATGAAATGGTCTAACATCATTTGTGAACCAACTTTTGAGAAACAAATTTTGCATGTGTAGCACTCCTCTAAAGATAATAGCTTTCACATTACCACACAATAATCAATGCATGATTGAGAATTACCAGCACTCAAGTAATAGATAGACCAACAAGAAAATTGATAATTGAAAAACAGGGAAGTGGGCGTCGATGTTTGTCAATAAAAACATATATACACAGACTTCCCCTTCTGCAGGCTCCAATGTCACTGTCCTCCCTGGATACTCCGGTGCCCCTCTGTGGTCTGTACTACCTAAATTGTAATGACCCACCAGACAAAACATGAACAAAATAGGAGGAATATATATAACACACAACACACGCACACACACAGAAGAGTACCTTGATAGAAGACACGGCGATAGTCTTTGATGAAACCAACAAGGCGATGATCGTAGTTAAAGCCAGCTTTCCATATAAGAGAACCATACCCAAATACCCACATCACCATTTCTCTCCCACCTTCTTACTCTCACTTTCTTTTCTTTCTAATACAATCACTGCTTTCTCTCTCCACAGACGATGCAGGACCCAGAGAGAGAGAGAGAGTCTATGTATCGAGTGGGTCTGGTTTGCGCAAAGCTAGAGAGGACAGAGGCTTTGCGAATTGCGACCAATACTGTTAAGGCGGAGGCCTACGGGGTTGGTCGGGCCTCCACTAGGAACTCGCCATGACAGCACAAAGGATAGTACTATGGTGTGAGCTTGAGAGGGTCTCATTTGGATTTCCATTTTTATTTATTTTATTTTATTAATTTGAAGGTAAATTATAACCGCATGAGAAATTAGATATGATTTCACTACAATAGTATAATTTGATTATGATTTTTCTTTTTCTTTGTAAATAATATTTATAGATTATAGTTGTTTTAAGCATTCTTTAAACTGATATTAATGCAATTTGGGCCTTATAATTGATTAGAGTCAAGGGTTGTGATCATGATATATATATTGTTTATTTTGGCTTTATTAATGTCACCCATTCTTCGTGTATATGGGTTCAATTTGCAATTAAAGACCCCTAAAATGATTTTGGGAACTATTTTTTTTTTTAAAGGTAAATATTGTAAAATTTCATTAAAAGGATCATGAACAAACAACTTGCTCACTAAGTATAATGTTCCATTCAAACTTGCTCAAAGATTGGGTTTCTTCGCTAAATAGTGAGTAATTCTTTGATTTCTAAGCATTTATCGCAATAATTATCTAATAAATTTTTAATGAAATTTGACATGATTTAGGATTACAAAGAATAATGCATACGTGTGTATGGGAAAGGGAAAAAAAATACTTATGTTTTTGATAAAAATTTAGAATACTTTATCAGAGTTATCTCCTACTACAATTTTTTTTTTTAAAATTCATTATAATCCACATTTTATGAAAATAGGTGCCACATATATAATCGCATTTTAGTAGTAATGTAGTAAACATCATGTGAATTATCATGTGAGTTTATAAAAATAATAAGTATCGTCTGAATAATACGTGTCAATTCACATTTTAGTGGCTGATAACTTGATAATATGTATCACGTTAACTATCAAAGTCAACTTCTAAATAACTTGTGTTAAAAGTTAGTTGTATTTCTAGCAAGTATTCTTTGCTTTTAGCTTCACCCAACACTTGGATGAGATACGAATAAAATAAAATAGATGTAAAACAAGGTTCTTCATTCGATGTCAAGTATAAACAGGCCGGCCCCACGCTCCAACAAGCCCACTAACAAAATCAAAATAGTATATATAAAAGTGCTATTTCTAACCTATTATATGTATTCGACATGTGATTAAAATATATGAAATTCTCAAGCACATGTTTAAAAATGCATGTTTTCTTGAGATCGAATTAAAAAAAACTTTATAATATGGGGGGTGACGTAAGGAATTTTTATGGGGAAAATACAATTTACCTCTTAAACTGTCAACTCATTTGCACTTTAACGTCTAATGTTTAAAAAGTGACACTTGACCTCCTCAAAGTTTAACACAGTGACAAAAAAAACCCATGTGTTACTTTTGAGCGTGAATTTGGACGGAAACCTATAAAAGCATCTACAGCCGTAAGAGGTCTTGTACCTAGTCAAAAATCACAATTCTCTATTTTAGCTATTCAATTTTTAATACAAAATCCAACAAATTCTTTATTTCATTATCTATTTTTTAAAAAAATATTATTTTTTAATCTTTCTTTATTTGTTTTTTCACTTCTCTCTCTCACTCTTACCTCTCAACCCAAACCCGAACCTCCCATGACCAGCTATTCCTTCTCAACCCAAAGCTCCCATGGCCAGCTCTGCAATTAGCTCTCTCTCTCTCTCTCTCTATTTTCGCTCTACATTTTTTAAATACGCATGCTATTCAATTTTTTGGGGGAGCTTTTAGTAATTCAAAAGACTTGAATTTGTATCATAAATTTATGAAGATATAAGAGAGAGAAACGTTGAGGGAGGGAGAGAAGAGAGAGAAAATAATGTGAAAATAATATTATATTCAACAATCTAGTGTGCTACAGTACTAAATAACAATACGAAACTATTCGCTATAGCAATTAAGATATAATAGCTAATATGAAGCTATTCTGTTTGAGTAAAAAAAATGGCAAAAATAGCTACATGTAGCTAATATCTGTCTTTTAACTACACTGTTAGAAATGCTCTAAGGGCGTGTGACTCACATGATTTTTCTCTAATTATTATGCCCAAAGCACCCTCTCCCAATTCCAATAGATCGCACCCTACCCCATCTGCCCCATCCCCATTGTTGCTACAGTGAAAAAGCCCCCCTCCATCGATCTGCGCGCACCCACTCCTCCCCCTCTCCCTCGATCTGATCATCTCTCGCACTCAGCTCTCTCTCACTCGATTTGTTCCCATACTGTTGCTCTTGATATCCCTCATGAGTTTGGTCCCTCTCTTGCTTAAAATGATATACCAAAACAATAGTGGAAATTGAGTTACATGCAAGGGACCTTTTGGTTACTCTGCTTGTTGTTGAACTGATTTGTTGGAATGTGTGAAAGAATTGAATAAAACTTGGTCTGTTTCTCACTCACGACAGCACTGATTTAAAGCTTTGTTAGATTTTTCTTTCATGCAAAGAGTAATATGATGAACAATAAGGCTGGCAATAAGTTTATGCTTAAATAACTATGGAAATTTCTCTCTTCCTTGAGGTTATTTGTGTGCCATACTGCAATGTGAACGTTCACAGCAACAATGGGGAAAATGGGGATGGGGCAGATGGGGTGGGTGCGATCTATTGGAATTGGGGAGAGGGTACTTTGGGCATAATAATTAGCGAAAAATCACGTGAATGGCACGCCCTTAGGTTTCCGTCCAAACTTACGCCCAAAAGTAACAGATGGGTTTTTTTTGTCACTGTGTTAAACTTTGAGGGGATCAAGTGTTACTTTTTAAACATTAGACGTCAAAGTGCAAATTAATGAATAATTTAGGAAGGTAAAATGTATTTTCCCCAATTTTTATTTCAAAAAATTGGGCCACATCTTCAAGTTACCAAGACTTTGATTCCCCTTTTGTTTATCCTTATATTTGCATTTTAATCCTAGGACCAGTATAACACATGCAAAGTCTCCTATATTCTTTTCCATTATAGATTTGGTATATATATTTCATAAGCATAAGTCGTTTGTCTTGATTTTATGTTTTAATTTATATATTATTATTTATTCAAATGGATTATTCTTTCTTTTGGAAAATTTGCATTGAATTCAAAGAATTAATTGTGTAGAGTAATGTGTTTTTGTGTGTAATGCACATTGTTTACGTGTTTAATTAATGGAAAAAAATTGGCTTTCAAGGTTTCATTTGAACCGCGAGAAGTATACAAAAAAAGATAGTTCTTTCCCGTTATATCAGTCTTTTTTTTTTTTTTTATGTGGTTTTGTTCTTATGGTTCCGTTTCCTGTCCATATTTTCTATTATAATATATATTGTTTTTGAATTATTTTTCTTTTTAAATTTTACACTAAATTTAGGGGAATGATAGTGAGAGAGAGTTTCTTATCATTTATTTTGGTATGAGGTATGGCAATTTTTTTAGTTTATGTTGTTGTTGTATTTTTTTTTTCAACCACCCTTCGCATATATAATGTAAAAGAAACTATTTCCCACTACCAACATTCTTTTTGTTTACCATGTAACCAAGCTAACTGGAATTGGGTATAAACATTCTCATACTTTTGAGCACACTTTGTTAATTTTGTCGATGAAAAAGTTTATATGCTAAAAACAAAGGCTTACAAGTAGAAGTTTGTGCTTAGTGATATTATGGTCTTTTGATCGTTAAGAATATTTACAAGACTCATTTATATACTTATAAGATTGTTAAAATCAGAATTTTATATTAAGTATGGTTGAAAAATTGTATTGAATGGTTATATAGCCAAAACTTATGGTTTTAAAGTAACATAATGTTAGTAGTATAAGTTTTTTTCTAATAATTCATGCCAGAGTTTTGTATTCATGTCTTTGTTTTTAGGTCCTCCAATATTCTTGCCACGTTTTTAGTTGACGAGAAGAAAGTTCAATTACTGAAAGAAAAGTTAAGAATATTAGTATTAATATTTGAAAGAAAAATATTTTTCAATGGAGAAAAAAGTGGTATTATTGTTGGGATATGATAGATTGTTGTTGGTTGGGTTTTTATGACATTGTTCATTTTTTACTATTGATTAATCCAGGTTTTCATGTATGAGAACAAATATTTATCATGTTCAATTTATAACGATTAAAATTTATGAATTTTTAAATTTATTTAATATAAGAGTTTATGGTTTTAAGTAAAGAAGGGAAATATGGTTCAAAATGATCTTATAAATATTTTTTTTTTCATTTTTAATAGCAATAAGTTAATTGAGTGAAGAAAAGAAAATTTGTTATATTGATAATCTTTTAAAAACTTTTTAAATAAATTATAATAAGAAAAACCCGCCCATAGCGCAGGGTATAAGCTTGTATATTATAATTAGCAACATATATAGCAAAACATAAATAACTTAATTATTTATATAGCTCTTATTGTAAATGATCCCAATGAACATTAAATAAGTTAAAAGCAGATCGATACACATTAATCCAAGCTTGGAGAAAGAAAGTGTATGAAATCTTTCACAACCCTAGACTGTTGCTGGATTCTTTGACAATATCCCGTTATTGCGACTGGTGTCGATTGATTTAGTAGTGTCCGTGATTGGTAGTTCTTGGCTGCCACTTTTCTCATCGATTTCTATCACTTTTGAGATAATTGGAACATCTTTGCTTTTACCCCATACGACAGTGTAAAGGCCGAAGACTATGAGAATGGCTCCAATTACACTGAAATATATATAAACAAACATTATATATATGTAAAATTTGGAAAGATTAATGAAGAGCATTAATATTATATATACCTTCCAAGGTGGATTTGCTCAGCTAAAATAATGGAGCCAAGAGCAGCAGTGATGATCATGCAGAGTGGGCTAAAAGA
Organism: Corylus avellana; assembly: GCF_901000735.1. Lineage (NCBI taxonomy): Eukaryota > Viridiplantae > Streptophyta > Magnoliopsida > Fagales > Betulaceae > Corylus > Corylus avellana. The sequence goes on from NC_081541.1 coordinate 5,125,784, forward strand.
TGTAACGAACACAGGGCCACGAAGCTTGCTTACAAATCCTTGTACATAATATGCGATTCCCGAACAAACTATCCCCTGATTGTAACATTTTTCAAAAGATATTTAAAGCTGAATCTTTTCATGTGTACGTATAATATGCATGCATGTAGTTATTGCAGAATAAAGGATAGATTCGTGAGCATGGGATCGATGCTATATATATATATATATATATATATATACTTACAGAATAAACAGCGGCAAGAAGCCTGGAGTCCCATCCAATGGCCCAGACGCTCATGTCACGTTCCATCACAAGCGTCACAATTGAACCTTCCAACATGCCCATCAAGCATATCCCAGCTGTGAGAGACAGCGCCGCAGGGTACTTCTTCAACGTAAATGACTGAGAATTACCCACAAGATAATTTCATTAAAAAATAAAATAATAAAATAATGGATTAATGTGTAATTAATTAATTAAACTGACTTGGAGAATAAAGAAAGCCGCCCAGCCACAGCAACTGCCTATGAGCATTAGCGTGCCAGTGATCCAATGCTGATCGGCGGATTCAGCGCTGGTTTTGTGGTGGCTTTGGCCCCGGCCGCTAATGAAATCAAGGATGGGGCCTTTGTACAACGTCATCACCATTGCTCCCATCACCGCTATTACTGTGCCCACCACTTTGGCGGCGCTGTGTAATTTCTTGAAATTCACTGTCTCTAGCCTGTACATGTTATTTTGCGTAATCGATCATTAAAATTTAGCATGAATATTCCAGGAAAAGTACTGAAACACCTGATACTAATTTTATTTTATTTTTTATTATTTAAATTAAAAGAGTAATATTATTTTACATGCAACTGGCCCCTGGGGTGTCTATTTTGTGGACCCAGTGTGAGCCAATTGCTGTCTCGTAACGCTACATGATGATATGGCTTTTCATTAATTAATTAATTTGCATATTAATTAGTGAATGATGACGTACGTACATAAATTAAAATGAAACTAGCTTGTACCTGAAGATGATTGCCATTATAAAGGTTATTGCGGGGAGCATATTGAAAATGGCAGCTGAAAATGTGGCTGACGTGTACTTCATCCCCAAATAATACAAGTTCTGATCAAGCACCGGCCTGCAGCAGGTAATAAACCAATATTAGACCTTTATTCATGTTTTACTACCTCTTTTTTCTTCCTAATAAATGATTTTCACAGCCCCCCACCCAAAAAAAAAAAAAAAAAAAAAAACTAAGAATCAAGAAATTAATTAATTAGCTGTTAATTTCCAGTTTAAAAGTTAACTATATTTAATTAGCAAACCCATTGAGATTTTTTTTTTTTTTCCAGAGAATTCATGAATATTCCTAGATATATAGTTAGTCTCTGTAAACGTATATATAGACATCTTTCAACCAGAAAATTATGGCGGCTTTGCATATGCTGATCATCATATGCAATAGTCCATATGCAGAATACCATTAAGTGATTTCATGTCCATGAAATAACAGAATCCCCATCCAAATTAAAGAATTTAATTATCTTGATTAAAAAAATAAATAAATAACAGAAGATTATATATATGCATCATGCATGCATGCCTATATACGTACAGTCATAAATACCTACACAAACAAGTACCAGATAATTAAACGCATTCATGATATATATATATATAAACAACTAAATAAGGTATATATTTAGAGCATTACTCCAGGAAACCAAGGGCGACAATTCTGAGGAAGATGGGCAGAGTCATCTTAGGTCTGATTTTCCTGCGCGCAAAAAGAAGAGAAAACAAAATCAATATTCATTAAATTGATAAAGAAAATAACGTAGAAGGGAATCTAGCTAGTTCAAATATCAGTATATATATATATATATATGCGCACGTGTGAGTGAAAGAGAGAAAGAGACTTTTC
>NC_081541.1:5127785-5136978 GCF_901000735.1 Corylus avellana
TATATATATATATATATATATATATATACTTACAGAATAAACAGCGGCCAGAAGCCTGGAGTCCCATCCAATGGCCCAGACGCTCATGTGACGTTCCATCACAAGCGTCACGATTGAACCTTCCAACATGCCCATCAAGCATATCCAAGCTGTGAGAGACAGCTCCGCAGGGTACTTCTTCAACGTAAATGACTGAGAATTACCCACAAGATAATTTCAACTCATTAATAATAATAATAATAATAATAATAATGGATTAATGTGTAATTAATTAATTAATTAATGAATTAAACTGACTTGGAGAATAAAGAAAGCCGCCCAGCCACAGCAACTGCCTAGGACCATTAGCGTGCCGGTGACCCAATGGTGATCGGCGGATTCGGCGCTGGTTTTGTGGTGGCTTTGGCCGCGGCCGCTAATGAAATCAAGGATGGGGCCTTTGTACCACGTCATTACCATTGCTCCCATCACCGATATTACTGTGCCCACCACCTTGGCGGCGCTGTGTAATTTCTTGAAATTCACTGTCTCTAACCTGTACATGTTATTTTGCGCAATCATTAAAATTTAGCATGAATATTCCAGGAAAAGTACCGAACTGATCGATTTTATTTTATTTTTTATTATTTAAATTAAAAGAATAATATATTATTTTACATGCAACTGGCCCCTGGTGTGTCTATTTTGTGGACCCAGTGTGAGCCAATTGTTGTCTCCTAACGCTACATGATGATATGGCTTTTCATTAATTAATTAATTTGCATATATATATTAGCGAACCATGACGTAAGTAAATAAGTTAAAATGAAACTAGCTTGTACCTGAAGATGATTGCCATTATAAAGGTTATTGCGGGGAGAATATTGGCAGTGGCAGATGCAAATGTGGCTGACGTGTACTTCATCCCCAAATAATACAAGTTCTGATCAAGCACCGGCCTGTAGAAGGTAATAAACCAATATTAGACCTTTATTCATGTTTTACTGCTTCTTTTTTCTTCCTAATAAATGATTTTCACAGCCCCCCACCCCCCAAAAAAAAACCTAAGAATCAAGAAATTAATTAGCTGTTAATTTCCAGTTTAAAAGTTAACTATATGTAATTAGCAAACCCATTGAGATCGCTGGATTTGTGCAGAGCAGTCTTTTTTTTTTTTTTTTTCCAGAGAATTCATGAATATTCCTAGATGTATAGTTAGTCTCTGTAATTTTGTAAAGGTATATATATAGACATCTTTCAACCAGAAAATTATGGCGGCTTTGCATATGCTGATCATCATATGCAACAGTCCATGCAGAATACCATTAAGTGATTTCATGGTGTCCATGAAATAACAGAATCCCCATTCAAATTAAAGAATTTAATTATCTTGATTAAAATAAATAAATAAATAACAGAAGATTATATACATGCATCATGCATGCATGCCTATATACGTACAGTCACAAATACCTATACAAACAAGTACCAGATAATTAAACGCATACATGATATATATATACACACACATGTAAACAACTAAATAAGGTATATATTTAGAGCATTACTCCAGGAAACCAAGGGCGACAATTCTGAGGAAGATGGGCAGAGTCATCTTTGGTCTGATTTTCCTGCGCGCAAAAAGAAGAGAAAACAAAATTAATATTCATTAAATTGATAAAGAAAATAAAGTAGAAGGGAATCTAGCTAGTTCAAATATCAGTGTATATATATATGCGCACGTGTGAGTGAAAGAGAGAAAGAGACTTTTCAAGAACAATCGCAAAGGGAGCGATCACAAGCGTGGCAACAACATGACGATACGTGGCAAGTACGTAGTGGCTCATGCCTCGCTTCAAGGACACCAAGGAGATGATATACATTCCTGCGTAACCAAACTGCAAGGACACCATTGCCACGTAGGGTTTAGCCTTATTAATGGCTTCGGAAGACATCCCAAACGCCATCGTTCTCTCTCTCTCTCTTGCTCTTACTTCTTATAATTTGTGGCTGCCACCACCAAAACGAGAAACAGCCTTCTTATAGACAAGAAAAAAGCAAAGAGAAAAAAATAAAGAAAGAAAACCCCTTTATGCACTATACCAACACAAGTCGAAAGCATTTCCTGTCACACTCTCTCTTGGATTCCCTTATCCATTGAATTAATACGTCCGCATTATTAATATATATTCCTTTTTTTTTTTTTCTTTTTTGTGGGTGAAAAAACACCATATTACAAACAAACTAGAATCGTCGCTGTGGATCTTTATGATGATAATAATGTTTGCCTTTTATTTATTTTATTATTTTAATGGGAAGTGTGGGATTCGATTCATTGACCACCAAATAGAAATTAGGCTAAGTGCACTATCGTCATGCATGTGGGGTTACATATATATGTGTAACGTTTTTGGAGAGTGGCGCTATAGGTGCTACGAAGATGAGTGAGTGGGTACATACGTACACCATTTCTAAAAGATACAATCATTGGATTCGGGGATTTACTCTAATTAATGCAAGTATATCTCATTCAAGATTAATGTTAGTGCAGATGACGTGGTTAGTAGTTAATTTTCCAAACTCACTCATCAAAAAATCAACTTATATATATCTTCAGCTTCAGCTTTAGATCATATTGTGTCAAAAGCATGATAAGATTTACTGTACCTAATTTTGTCTTTTTTTTTTTTCTTTTGACTTTGATCAATTAATTAGCTACAAAAAAAAAAAAAATTAAAAAAAATCCCAATAAATCAAACATTTTCAGTTTACTTAATTAACTAGTCTCAATTGATATTGGATTAACGATGATGAGCTTAGCTTTTTCTTTTCTTTTTTTGCTACCCTTCGTTTTTTCTGTTAATGATATGGGTTTCATGTTATAATATATATATATAGTTACGTTTGGAGCAAGCAAGCCAACAACTGCTCATTCCTCTCTATTAAAAAGCTTTCACGTTATGATGTCTAATCAATCATCCAAATGAAATATTCTCAGTTTTTGTACATTTTTTGGCCACCAATATATATGACAGATCGAGTAGCTAGGGAATATTTATGCCAGCCCTTGATCAGTGTTTCCAGTATTGTATTCTTTTTCTCCCGATCAAGCAAGTGTATGTGTGCAGTGTGTTTGAAAGTATATATTGCAAGATGCCTTTCCGTAGAGATATTGACCTGCATAGGAGATTTTACCGCGTACGTTGTTAATTATTATTAGTAACCATTAAAAGATAGAGTTGGAAAATCTCCGTATTGTATAAATTGTACAATATTATTGGAGGATATTGACTTTGGAGATTCTCACCAATTGTATTCTTCTATGAATAAAAGACATGGGCCGGGGCGGGGGGACAAAGTTTCAGAATCAAAGTTGGTGCTTTCGTGTTTGGACTCCAACAAAAATCAGGTGGGAGGAATCCCACCTTACAAAATGGGATGAACAATACAGATGGGTTACATCCGGCGTGGTAGGTATGGAGCCATCAGCCATATAAAATAATCACTTTTGATTCACTGTATATAATGGATAGATGTGGTTAAGAATCATCCACAAATTAAAAAAGAAAAAAAACCGAAGACATTCTCATCTCAATAGACTCAATTGCATGCCAACACATCATATATATCGAACATGAGTGGCATTGTGGAAATGCATTGAGCCTAAATTAATTCGGGTTTGTCTTATTCTTATTTGTAGAAAATTCTTAATTATAAATCAACTTCTAAAATTGATATATATTTTTTTAAGTTATATATTGATCAAAAAAAAAAAAACATATATTTCTCACATACTAAAAGACACAAATCACTTTTAAAAGTTGATTAATTTGTAAGAAACTCTTTAATTATGCACAATATTAAAACCTTTAACATATAATTAATTAAGAGAAAAAACTAAAAAGTTGTATATATATATATATATATATATATTGTTTTCTTATCATGGAATTTATCATAATGGACTAGGCAACATTATGTTTGCCTAGTCCATCGATTCATCTATTCAAAACCGGGAGGTCGTGATCAGTACAATATACATTATAGCACATTGAATCCCGACCAATAGAAAGATAAGTAATGCTTTTAGAACACTGATTTCTTCCAAACTGACCAATAGAAAAATGGCCGCCAGCTGCCTGAAAGAGTATTGAATCCCGACTCATCCAAAAAGACATTTCTCATCACTTACGTCACCAATTGGACCTAATAGTACTTCTGCCATGCATGCATTAAGCTTTGTCTGTGACATGTTCTTGGGAAGGAACCAAATAACAAAAAGACATGTGGACTGGAAAAAACGAGTTAGAAAGGATTGACATATCTTATCTCTCCAAGTGACGTGGTTTCCGAAAAGGGAAACTAACAATATTTCCTCTTGGTCAGAACCCAATAATTTTTGTTCACCATTTTACTCCAATTAACAAACTAGCATCTCAAGAAGAAACTTTGAAGCATTCACATTAATTAGCTTCACCAAAGTTGTTCAAAGACAACAAATCATCCCCCCTCACCCTCACCATTTTGCTGAAATTGTTTTATGTGTCAACGGTGCTCAGCAAATTTGCTTGTGAGTGTAAAATAATAATCCCCACATTAGAAATATACAAGAAGTATGAGTTATTAATAGAGTATTGTTGGGCTCAAATCTATGAGTTTAAGCTTTTGAGTTGTGTAGCGTCTTAACATACTATATTATGAACTCACTAAAAAAGACTCCCCAATATATTATTCTTCCAAAACTATACGAGGCTAATAACTTATCATGGGCAGTATTTTAATTTGAGGTATTTAGGCTATGTACCTACCCGAAATAAGTGAATCTCATAGCCTCTTTCTCATACACTACCTAAATTCATATAAAATTCAGACAAGCTTATTGAAATCCTTAATTTCATGCCTCACTACAAAAATTAAAAAATAAAAAAATTAAAAAAAAAATTAAAAAAAAAAAATCCCACATATAGTGACTCTTGGAAGATAATGTTTTAAGCCCAAAAAACATCAATTTTTTTTTTTTTTTACATGTCTACACAAGGGAAGAGGGAGGGAAGATTTGAACTAGTGATTTCCACTTCATGAGGCGTGGTTCACAGCCGATTGAGCTATTCCTTGGAGACTAAAAAAATCATTATTTATGTAGTGACATTTGCATAGTGACTATTGGCAAAAAAAAAACTCTAAACATAATGATTGGATTCAATAGTGGTAACGTTTGTACAGTGAAAATGTCATTACAAGGTGGATCCCATGATCATATATATGCAACCAAGTCTCGGTCATCATACACTGACACAAGTTAATTTGAAATGTTTTAAAATTAAGATTGATGGTGAGAGATGGTCGGGAGAGAAAAAACCAAGCATTTTAAATTGACAGGATCCATTAATGGGTCAGCAATTCTATTAATGGAGCTGCATGAATTAGGGAGTGGGTTTCAAGACAGTGGAACGTGGTTTCTGAGAGTGACATTGATGCCATCCCACTGACATAATTAAGCTAAAGCCAATGAAGAAGAAGACTAATATAACAAAACCACACCAAAGCTTTGATAGATGATCATGACAACTATATTTATGATGAGATAACTTATATAGGGAGGTTGTACAAAATGTGAGTTTTGTACAATCAATCAGAAGTTGACACCTAAGCAAACTTATTAAACTTAAGTGTTTTTTTTTAAAAAGCTTAACTACACTTGATTATATCACATATAAATAAAAAATTAATTGTTTATAAAAAATAAAAAATAAATAAAAAGAGAGAATTGAAGCTGGCCACTCCTCCCCCACTTGTGGTGGCCGACAGCCACCCCTAGTCCTAGGGGTGGCGGCGCGGCCACTCCCATGGCCTATGGGTGGCTCGCCAGCCACCCCATAGGCCATGGGGTGGCTGGCAGCCACCCCCAGCCCATGGGAGTGGCTCAACGGCCACTCCCAGCCACCCCATAGGCCATGGGAGTGGCCGGCGAGCCACCCCAAGTTATGGGAGATGTGTCAGCTTCTTATTAATAGCACAAAAGGTGACTTTTGTGCAAAAAGTGCACCCAAGTTGCTCTCATTTATGATATACACAAGGAACTATTATTGTCGTATTATTGGTATTTCCTTAGCCTCTCATTTATACTTTGGATAGTGACATTAACGTACATAATTCACTCATAAAAAGGATATGCTCAAGTTCCTTTTTGTTATTATATATTTATGACCAGGAAGGTGATTTTATAGCACATATATAGGAGGCAAAAATATATGTCGGATTACATTAAGCTTGAGAGCTGAATTATGGCCATCAATCTTATACTTAATTAAGCACCATCAATTCGTACAACATTAGCTTTTCCAAGGCAATTTACCTTAATAAACGATGTTTAACAAAATTAGGTTATTCCAGGAATATCCGAATTTCATTAAAATTTGAGCAGCTTTTTTAGGAGGCCGAACCGTATCCTAGATTCCGTGGAGTATGTGAGCCCGGCAGCCTTCGATCTCCATGTGAGCTGCCTGGCCGTAGACAACAATTGCCACTTTCAAATAGTAAAGAGGAGCTAAGTGGTAGACAAAATTGGCTTTCTTTTTTCTTTCAAATATGGGTATCCTTGTTGGATTTCCTTACTTCTAGGCTTGCTGATCGCAATTTGTCTGTGATATGACCATTGACCAATTTGGTGGTCACCGCCCTTTGCAGTGGTTGATGGCATGGGGCCATAATCTTTGCTCCCACTATGATGATAATGCCTCCAATTATTACACTGACGTAAAATCAGAAGGAATATATAAATAAATCAACAAAGGAAATTAATTAAAACTAAAACTAGTGCTTAAATTAAGTTGCTGATCGATATTACTTAATTAAATAGCAATTATTAAACATAATTCCACCAAAAAAATGCCCGGTATCAGAAGGAAGATACCGAGGTAATTAAAATCAGAAGAAAGATAGAATCCAACAAAAAAATAAAACCAAAAATAATGCTTAAAGTTGATGATATTATTACTTAAATAACTTGCCAATGGATTTTCTTTTTGATATAAATATATATTTAAGATTACTTCCAGTGAAAGATATACGCATCAAAGCACCTAAGAATTAGGTTTATTTTATTCTAGAACGCGTGAAGTGGTGAATTTTATACTAATAATAATCGATTATAAAATTTAACAAACTTTCTTAATCTTCATCAACTACGTTGTCTTATCTTCACAAGTGATTCGAATATTAAAATTCACTATATATATATATATATATATATATATATATATATATATATATATATATATATATATAACAGGTCTCTTTTAGTAGATTAATTTTAAAAAAAAATTATCAGATGCTCCAAAAGGAAGAAAATAAAATAAAGAGTTCATGCATGAGATCAAACAGTAAAGTTCAATGAAATTAATTAGTTCATTTAATCAGTTCTATACACTCAATGGGCTTATCTTATTGTTAATTTGATGATTTCTTGAAGGTAGCCTAATCAACTTCTTTCAAGAAACCCACCTTTGCATTGAAGTAAAATGATTTTTTTTCAAAAAAACAAAACAAAATGGACCTTGGCTTAGAGGAAGAGAATATTTTGGCCCTAGCTAGCTAGCTTATTAATTGTTTCTGTTTTTTTTTTTTTTTTTTGAAAAATAAAAAATTACTTGCGATTTAAAATTATTATTTCAGTTTCTATAAAAAAGAATCATTGCCTGGGTTTTTATATCTTTATGAATCACTCTCTCCATCCAATTACCCTAATGAAACCTTCGTTTAATGATGATTAATGATGATCTCACGCAAGCACCTCGCTAGATATATCATTAATGATGATCTCACGTATTCCTTCCAATTAGTACACTTCATACCCACTAATTGTGAAACTTTTTAATTATATATTGAAAAAACAAAATTACCAAAATAAAAAAATTACAAAAGAAGAGAAAAAAAAGGTGGCGGGGCCGGCCACAACCTCCACTCCTCTCCGGTTGGTGGTTGGGGGGTGGCGTGCCTTATATATGCACCTCCCTTATTTTGTTTTGTTTTTTTTTTTTGTTTTAATAGTCTTTTTAAGGATATAATTGAAATTTCACACAAGTAATAGTATAATGTGTTTAATTTGAATACGTGGCATTTACTAATTAAACTAGTGGTTTATAAGAAATAGAAGATAGTAAAAAAATTGTACATCTAACGACCCTGATCATCTCACCGCCTACAAAGTTGAGTTGAAAAGACATTTTCGTTTGGGAATGCGCTTGTAATGGATATTGAAAAGCAAGAAAATTATTGTCTAGTTGAGAAAGTTGTGATGGACTGTGTAGTGGCGCGCAAGAGATGTGATTCACCGGAATATACTACAAATCTGGATTGAGAATGTAACATTCAAAGAATTAAACAAAGTATAGATCAAATTTGGCTTAAAAAAATTTCTCATTACATCTATAATATTGTTTTGCTAGAGCAATATGCTCTATTTTTATGAAATAAATGAAAAAGAAGCATTGTTATCAAAAAGAAAAGACCTATTTTCGTGAAATGGGGATAGGCTACTCCAAATAAGTAGCTGAACAGCTAAAAATTTATTTGAGCAACAAATTCTTATATAAACTCTCTCAGAATAACTGTCCAAATTGATCCGAACGTACTTTCATGGCAGCTTGTTTTTGATGACCAAACCATCTCAAAGGAGCCTGTCGAACACCAATGCCTATTTAGGGTCATCAGCACAATAAGCTTTGACATGGATTGATAGGCATGCTTAGCTTGAACCATTGGAATAAGTAACTATATGTATATATGTGTATGCTTAATTGAAAGTTTGGCATATACCCTTTATATCCATAATTGAAACTTTAATGGAAAGTGACTTCACCATGAATGATAAAGTCTTTTTCCTTTTCCTTTTTGGTCCAATCGATAAATTATAGGTAGCAAGACTCAAATCAATTAAGTACATAATTTGGTTTTTATATCACATAAAAATTGCCAATTAATTCTCATGTATACTAGCTAGGATAGTTTTCCAATAATATGCAAATGACACCGATTAATATGTACTCATTCCCAAGTAAAAGACTAAAAGTTACTACAAACTAATTTACAAACTAATGTGTTCGTCCATAATTGGTGAATTTGCTTAATTATTTTACTAATTATGATATTTCATGTCAATTTGAAAAACAATTTGTAGTAAAAGTTATAGCACCCCTAGCACCGGTACTTTTAT
>NC_081541.1:5137078-5160863 GCF_901000735.1 Corylus avellana
AACGCTACATGATGATATGGCTTTTCATTAATTAATTAATTTGCATATTAATTAGTGAATGATGACGTACGTACATAAATTAAAATGAAACTAGCTTGTACCTGAAGATGATTGCCATTATAAAGGTTATTGCGGGGAGCATATTGAAAATGGCAGCTGAAAATGTGGCTGACGTGTACTTCATCCCCAAATAATACAAGTTCTGATCAAGCACCGGCCTGCAGCAGGTAATAAACCAATATTAGACCTTTATTCATGTTTTACTACCTCTTTTTTCTTCCTAATAAATGATTTTCACAGCCCCCCACCCAAAAAAAAAAAAAAAAAAAAAAAAAAAAACTAAGAATCAAGAAATTAATTAATTAGCTGTTAATTTCCAGTTTAAAAGTTAACTATATTTAATTAGCAAACCCATTGAGATTTTTTTTTTTTTTTTCCAGAGAATTCATGAATATTCCTAGATATATAGTTAGTCTCTGTAAAGGTATATATAGACATCTTTCAACCAGAAAATTATGGCGGCTATGCATATGCTGATCATCATATGCAATAGTCCATATGCAGAATACCATTAAGTGATTTCATGTCCATGAAATAACAGAATCCCCATCCAAATTAAAGAATTTAATTATCTTGATTAAAAAAATAAATAAATAACAGAAGATTATATATATGCATCATGCATGCATGCCTATATACGTACAGTCATAAATACCTACACAAACAAGTACCAGATAATTAAACGCATTCATGATATATATATATATAAACAACTAAATAAGGTATATATTTAGAGCATTACTCCAGGAAACCAAGGGCGACAATTCTGAGGAAGATGGGCAGAGTCATCTTAGGTCTGATTTTCCTGCGCGCAAAAAGAAGAGAAAACAAAATCAATATTCATTAAATTGATAAAGAAAATAACGTAGAAGGGAATCTAGCTAGTTCAAATATCAGTATATATATATATATATATGCGCACGTGTGAGTGAAAGAGAGAAAGAGACTTTTCAAGAACAATCGCAAAGGGAGCGATCACAAGCGTGGCAACAACATGACGATACGTGGCAAGTACGTAGTGGCTCATGCCTCGCTTCAAGGACACCAAGGAGATGATATACATTCCTGCGTAACCAAACTGCAAGGACACCATTGCCACGTAGGGTTTAGCCTTATTAATGGCTTCGGAAGACATCCCAAACGCCATCGTTCTCTCTCTCTCTCTTGCTCTTACTTCTTATAATTTGTGGCTGCCACCACCAAAACGAGAAACAGCCTTCTTATAGACAAGAAAAAAGCAAAGAGAAAAAAATAAAGAAAGAAAACCCCTTTATGCACTATACCAACACAAGTCGAAAGCATTTCCTGTCACACTCTCTCTTGGATTCCCTTATCCATTGAATTAATACGTCCGCATTATTAATATATATTCCTTTTTTTTTTTTTCTTTTTTGTGGGTGAAAAAACACCATATTACAAACAAACTAGAATCGTCGCTGTGGATCTTTATGATGATAATAATGTTTGCCTTTTATTTATTTTATTATTTTAATGGGAAGTGTGGGATTCGATTCATTGACCACCAAATAGAAATTAGGCTAAGTGCACTATCGTCATGCATGTGGGGTTACATATATATGTGTAACGTTTTTGGAGAGTGGCGCTATAGGTGCTACGAAGATGAGTGAGTGGGTACATACGTACACCATTTCTAAAAGATACAATCATTGGATTCGGGGATTTACTCTAATTAATGCAAGTATATCTCATTCAAGATTAATGTTAGTGCAGATGACGTGGTTAGTAGTTAATTTTCCAAACTCACTCATCAAAAAATCAACTTATATATATCTTCAGCTTCAGCTTTAGATCATATTGTGTCAAAAGCATGATAAGATTTACTGTACCTAATTTTGTCTTTTTTTTTTTTCTTTTGACTTTGATCAATTAATTAGCTACAAAAAAAAAAAAAATTAAAAAAAATCCCAATAAATCAAACATTTTCAGTTTACTTAATTAACTAGTCTCAATTGATATTGGATTAACGATGATGAGCTTAGCTTTTTCTTTTCTTTTTTTGCTACCCTTCGTTTTTTCTGTTAATGATATGGGTTTCATGTTATAATATATATATATAGTTACGTTTGGAGCAAGCAAGCCAACAACTGCTCATTCCTCTCTATTAAAAAGCTTTCACGTTATGATGTCTAATCAATCATCCAAATGAAATATTCTCAGTTTTTGTACATTTTTTGGCCACCAATATATATGACAGATCGAGTAGCTAGGGAATATTTATGCCAGCCCTTGATCAGTGTTTCCAGTATTGTATTCTTTTTCTCCCGATCAAGCAAGTGTATGTGTGCAGTGTGTTTGAAAGTATATATTGCAAGATGCCTTTCCGTAGAGATATTGACCTGCATAGGAGATTTTACCGCGTACGTTGTTAATTATTATTAGTAACCATTAAAAGATAGAGTTGGAAAATCTCCGTATTGTATAAATTGTACAATATTATTGGAGGATATTGACTTTGGAGATTCTCACCAATTGTATTCTTCTATGAATAAAAGACATGGGCCGGGGCGGGGGGACAAAGTTTCAGAATCAAAGTTGGTGCTTTCGTGTTTGGACTCCAACAAAAATCAGGTGGGAGGAATCCCACCTTACAAAATGGGATGAACAATACAGATGGGTTACATCCGGCGTGGTAGGTATGGAGCCATCAGCCATATAAAATAATCACTTTTGATTCACTGTATATAATGGATAGATGTGGTTAAGAATCATCCACAAATTAAAAAAGAAAAAAAACCGAAGACATTCTCATCTCAATAGACTCAATTGCATGCCAACACATCATATATATCGAACATGAGTGGCATTGTGGAAATGCATTGAGCCTAAATTAATTCGGGTTTGTCTTATTCTTATTTGTAGAAAATTCTTAATTATAAATCAACTTCTAAAATTGATATATATTTTTTTAAGTTATATATTGATCAAAAAAAAAAAAACATATATTTCTCACATACTAAAAGACACAAATCACTTTTAAAAGTTGATTAATTTGTAAGAAACTCTTTAATTATGCACAATATTAAAACCTTTAACATATAATTAATTAAGAGAAAAAACTAAAAAGTTGTATATATATATATATATATATATATTGTTTTCTTATCATGGAATTTATCATAATGGACTAGGCAACATTATGTTTGCCTAGTCCATCGATTCATCTATTCAAAACCGGGAGGTCGTGATCAGTACAATATACATTATAGCACATTGAATCCCGACCAATAGAAAGATAAGTAATGCTTTTAGAACACTGATTTCTTCCAAACTGACCAATAGAAAAATGGCCGCCAGCTGCCTGAAAGAGTATTGAATCCCGACTCATCCAAAAAGACATTTCTCATCACTTACGTCACCAATTGGACCTAATAGTACTTCTGCCATGCATGCATTAAGCTTTGTCTGTGACATGTTCTTGGGAAGGAACCAAATAACAAAAAGACATGTGGACTGGAAAAAACGAGTTAGAAAGGATTGACATATCTTATCTCTCCAAGTGACGTGGTTTCCGAAAAGGGAAACTAACAATATTTCCTCTTGGTCAGAACCCAATAATTTTTGTTCACCATTTTACTCCAATTAACAAACTAGCATCTCAAGAAGAAACTTTGAAGCATTCACATTAATTAGCTTCACCAAAGTTGTTCAAAGACAACAAATCATCCCCCCTCACCCTCACCATTTTGCTGAAATTGTTTTATGTGTCAACGGTGCTCAGCAAATTTGCTTGTGAGTGTAAAATAATAATCCCCACATTAGAAATATACAAGAAGTATGAGTTATTAATAGAGTATTGTTGGGCTCAAATCTATGAGTTTAAGGTTTTGAGTTGTGTAGCGTCTTAACATACTATATTATGAACTCACTAAAAAAGACTCCCCAATATATTATTCTTCCAAAACTATACGAGGCTAATAACTTATCATGGGCAGTATTTTAATTTGAGGTATTTAGGCTATGTACCTACCCGAAATAAGTGAATCTCATAGCCTCTTTCTCATACACTACCTAAATTCATATAAAATTCAGACAAGCTTATTGAAATCCTTAATTTCATGCCTCACTACAAAAATTAAAAAATAAAAAAATTAAAAAAAAAATTAAAAAAAAAAAATCCCACATATAGTGACTCTTGGAAGATAATGTTTTAAGCCCAAAAAACATCAATTTTTTTTTTTTTTTACATGTCTACACAAGGGAAGAGGGAGGGAAGATTTGAACTAGTGATTTCCACTTCATGAGGCGTGGTTCACAGCCGATTGAGCTATTCCTTGGAGACTAAAAAAATCATTATTTATGTAGTGACATTTGCATAGTGACTATTGGCAAAAAAAAAACTCTAAACATAATGATTGGATTCAATAGTGGTAACGTTTGTACAGTGAAAATGTCATTACAAGGTGGATCCCATGATCATATATATGCAACCAAGTCTCGGTCATCATACACTGACACAAGTTAATTTGAAATGTTTTAAAATTAAGATTGATGGTGAGAGATGGTCGGGAGAGAAAAAACCAAGCATTTTAAATTGACAGGATCCATTAATGGGTCAGCAATTCTATTAATGGAGCTGCATGAATTAGGGAGTGGGTTTCAAGACAGTGGAACGTGGTTTCTGAGAGTGACATTGATGCCATCCCACTGACATAATTAAGCTAAAGCCAATGAAGAAGAAGACTAATATAACAAAACCACACCAAAGCTTTGATAGATGATCATGACAACTATATTTATGATGAGATAACTTATATAGGGAGGTTGTACAAAATGTGAGTTTTGTACAATCAATCAGAAGTTGACACCTAAGCAAACTTATTAAACTTAAGTGTTTTTTTTTAAAAAGCTTAACTACACTTGATTATATCACATATAAATAAAAAATTAATTGTTTATAAAAAATAAAAAATAAATAAAAAGAGAGAATTGAAGCTGGCCACTCCTCCCCCACTTGTGGTGGCCGACAGCCACCCCTAGTCCTAGGGGTGGCGGCGCGGCCACTCCCATGGCCTATGGGTGGCTCGCCAGCCACCCCATAGGCCATGGGGTGGCTGGCAGCCACCCCCAGCCCATGGGAGTGGCTCAACGGCCACTCCCAGCCACCCCATAGGCCATGGGAGTGGCCGGCGAGCCACCCCAAGTTATGGGAGATGTGTCAGCTTCTTATTGATAGCACAAAAGGTGACTTTTGTGCAAAAAGTGCACCCAAGTTGCTCTCATTTATGATATACACAAGGAACTATTATTGTCGTATTATTGGTATTTCCTTAGCCTCTCATTTATACTTTGGATAGTGACATTAACGTACATAATTCACTCATAAAAAGGATATGCTCAAGTTCCTTTTTGTTATTATATATTTATGACCAGGAAGGTGATTTTATAGCACATATATAGGAGGCAAAAATATATGTCGGATTACATTAAGCTTGAGAGCTGAATTATGGCCATCAATCTTATACTTAATTAAGCACCATCAATTCGTACAACATTAGCTTTTCCAAGGCAATTTACCTTAATAAACGATGTTTAACAAAATTAGGTTATTCCAGGAATATCCGAATTTCATTAAAATTTGAGCAGCTTTTTTAGGAGGCCGAACCGTATCCTAGATTCCGTGGAGTATGTGAGCCCGGCAGCCTTCGATCTCCATGTGAGCTGCCTGGCCGTAGACAACAATTGCCACTTTCAAATAGTAAAGAGGAGCTAAGTGGTAGACAAAATTGGCTTTCTTTTTTCTTTCAAATATGGGTATCCTTGTTGGATTTCCTTACTTCTAGGCTTGCTGATCGCAATTTGTCTGTGATATGACCATTGACCAATTTGGTGGTCACCGCCCTTTGCAGTGGTTGATGGCATGGGGCCATAATCTTTGCTCCCACTATGATGATAATGCCTCCAATTATTACACTGACGTAAAATCAGAAGGAATATATAAATAAATCAACAAAGGAAATTAATTAAAACTAAAACTAGTGCTTAAATTAAGTTGCTGATCGATATTACTTAATTAAATAGCAATTATTAAACATAATTCCACCAAAAAAATGCCCGGTATCAGAAGGAAGATACCGAGGTAATTAAAATCAGAAGAAAGATAGAATCCAACAAAAAAATAAAACCAAAAATAATGCTTAAAGTTGATGATATTATTACTTAAATAACTTGCCAATGGATTTTCTTTTTGATATAAATATATATTTAAGATTACTTCCAGTGAAAGATATACGCATCAAAGCACCTAAGAATTAGGTTTATTTTATTCTAGAACGCGTGAAGTGGTGAATTTTATACTAATAATAATCGATTATAAAATTTAACAAACTTTCTTAATCTTCATCAACTACGTTGTCTTATCTTCACAAGTGATTCGAATATTAAAATTCACTATATATATATATATATATATATATATATATATATATATATATATACATATATATATATAACAGGTCTCTTTTAGTAGATTAATTTTTTAAAAAAATTATCAGATGCTTCAAAAGGAAGAAAATAAAATAAAGAGTTCATGCATGAGATCAAACAGTAAAGTTCAATGAAATTAATTAGTTCATTTAATCAGTTCTATACACTCAATGGGCTTATCTTATTGTTAATTTGATGATTTCTTGAAGGTAGCCTAATCAACTTCTTTCAAGAAACCCACCTTTGCATTGAAGTAAAATGATTTTTTTTCAAAAAAACAAAACAAAATGGACCTTGGCTTAGAGGAAGAGAATATTTTGGCCCTAGCTAGCTAGCTTATTAATTGTTTCTGTTTTTTTTTTTTTTTTTTGAAAAATAAAAAATTACTTGCGATTTAAAATTATTATTTCAGTTTCTATAAAAAAGAATCATTGCCTGGGTTTTTATATCTTTATGAATCACTCTCTCCATCCAATTACCCTAATGAAACCTTCGTTTAATGATGATTAATGATGATCTCACGCAAGCACCTCGCTAGATATATCATTAATGATGATCTCACGTATTCCTTCCAATTAGTACACTTCATACCCACTAATTGTGAAACTTTTTAATTATATATTGAAAAAACAAAATTACCAAAATAAAAAAATTACAAAAGAAGAGAAAAAAAAGGTGGCGGGGCCGGCCACAACCTCCACTCCTCTCCGGTTGGTGGTTGGGGGGTGGCGTGCCTTATATATGCACCTCCCTTATTTTGTTTTTTTTTTTTTAATAGTCTTTTTAAGGATATAATTGAAATTTCACACAAGTAATAGTATAATGTGTTTAATTTGAATACGTGGCATTTACTAATTAAACTAGTGGTTTATAAGAAATAGAAGATAGTAAAAAAATTGTACATCTAACGACCCTGATCATCTCACCGCCTACAAAGTTGAGTTGAAAAGACATTTTCGTTTGGGAATGCGCTTGTAATGGATATTGAAAAGCAAGAAAATTATTGTCTAGTTGAGAAAGTTGTGATGGACTGTGTAGTGGCGCGCAAGAGATGTGATTCACCGGAATATACTACAAATCTGGATTGAGAATGTAACATTCAAAGAATTAAACAAAGTATAGATCAAATTTGGCTTAAAAAAATTTCTCATTACATCTATAATATTGTTTTGCTAGAGCAATATGCTCTATTTTTATGAAATAAATGAAAAAGAAGCATTGTTATCAAAAAGAAAAGACCTATTTTCGTGAAATGGGGATAGGCTACTCCAAATAAGTAGCTGAACAGCTAAAAATTTATTTGAGCAACAAATTCTTATATAAACTCTCTCAGAATAACTGTCCAAATTGATCCGAACGTACTTTCATGGCAGCTTGTTTTTGATGACCAAACCATCTCAAAGGAGCCTGTCGAACACCAATGCCTATTTAGGGTCATCAGCACAATAAGCTTTGACATGGATTGATAGGCATGCTTAGCTTGAACCATTGGAATAAGTAACTATATGTATATATGTGTATGCTTAATTGAAAGTTTGGCATATACCCTTTATATCCATAATTGAAACTTTAATGGAAAGTGACTTCACCATGAATGATAAAGTCTTTTTCCTTTTCCTTTTTGGTCCAATCGATAAATTATAGGTAGCAAGACTCAAATCAATTAAGTACATAATTTGGTTTTTATATCACATAAAAATTGCCAATTAATTCTCATGTATACTAGCTAGGATAGTTTTCCAATAATATGCAAATGACACCGATTAATATGTACTCATTCCCAAGTAAAAGACTAAAAGTTTCTACAAACTGATTTACAAACTAATGTGTTCGTCCATAATTGGTGAATTTGCTTAATTATTTTACTAATTATGATATTTCATGTCAATTTGAAAAACAATTTGTAGTAAAAGTTATAGCACCCCTAGCACCGGTACTTTTATTGTTATGTTTTCCTTTAATCCCATATGTTTTATTTTGTTTTTATCAAGGATGGGCTAAACAAAGGAAGGTGAACCCCATTGCCATTATCTGCATCAAGATGGATAATGTCAATATCTTTGCCTTGTTTTCCTGTAAAAGAAAGTGAAAGAGAAAGGTAGAAAAAAGTTAGTTTTCCATCTTGATCAATGATACTGACTATACATAAATGATCATTATCTGCATTTAGACTAATATTTATCCTGATATGAAAAACTGTGTATTTTCATATTTCGCAGATGACGCTGTAAATATTATATGCAGTGACCTAGCTTTTGCTTGTGTAGGGAACCTTCCGAGAACCAGTGCAAAAGGAGCAATGGGGAGAGTACGTAGCCATGCATGCTCATGATGTACGTCCCAGGCAGGATGTTTGATAATATCCCATGGAGGAGGAGGAGGAGGACCTCTGCCGCTAGCTGCTCCCATCTCTTTCTCTATATGAGGAAGGAAAATCGAAGCTGTTTGTGAATGAGAGAGTAAAGTGCATGTGAGACGCCATTATTATAAACAGTAAAAGCAAGAAAAAAAATTAAGAAAAACCCACTTCAAAGGAATTAGGGCTTATCTCAAAGACCCATGCAGTTCCATATATATCCTGGAGAATATGTAATATGTAATTGCTTCTTCTGTCATTACCCATTAATGTGTTTTTATTTATTATGAGCCTAATTTTCAGGGAAGTGCCTCTTGGGCATGAAGATAAACTGCTTATCCCGTTAGGGGTGAAAGTTCCTGAATTATCTGGTAACTGGTTCTGACTGGTGGGGTCAGTTACCCGTAAGAGTTTGATTAACGGTGAGGATTGTTGTTCAGTATACGTTTGCGATGTGCAATTAATCTGAGTAAAGTTCTCCTACGTTATCAAAAAAAAAAAAATCAGGGAAGTTTGGGTGACCTTTCCATTTTATTTTGATATCTCCTTCCCTCATTTCCCTCCACCCAGGCCAAAAAGTAATAATAAAAAAATAAAATGTAAAGAATTCTTAGGAAAAAGTCTACATACCCCATCCTCAAATTATCACTCAATTGACAATATCTCTCCAAACTTTTTATTGTGACAATGTCCCTCCCAAACTAACAAAACATTATCAATGTCTCCCCAATGCTAAAAAAAAAGATAAAAATGCCCCTATAAATTTCTCAATAAGACAAAAATATCCTTATAAATTCAAAAATAAAAAATAAAAAAAATTAAGTTTTTTTAAAAAATAAAATTTTATTCAAAAAAACAAATTTTTTAAAAAAAATCAATTTTTAAATGGAAATGTTTAATTTTATTTTTTTTTGAAACTGAATAACTGATTTTTTTTTTTTTTTTTTTTAAAAAAAAACGATTTATTTTTGACAAAACGAAAATTTTTATTTTTTTAAACGAAAATTTTTAATTTTTTTTAAACAGAATTTTATATTTTAAAAATAAATTTTTTTTAAAAAAACGAAAGTTTTCAATTTTTATAATAATAAAAAAAAATCGATCTTATAAAAAGGAAATTTTTTTATTTTTAAATTTGGCCAGATTTTATATATTTTTTTTTAGTTTTAGGTTTTTATTTTACTAAGAGTAGTTTCATCATTAGGGAAACATTGACAAGTTTTGGTAGTTTGGAGAGGACATTGTCACAATTGAAAGTTTTGGGGGGGCGGGGGAGGCATTGTCAATTAGGTGGTAGTTTGAGGAGGGTATGTGGACTTTTCCCTAAGAATTCTTAATTAAATTCTTTTTTCTAATAAGTAACATGTGGAGAGTAATACTAAAAATTTCATTTTTATCTCACAACTATATAAGTGTTGACATTTTTAACCACATGTATTTTCAATTACAAGTTGAGGAGAGGTAAATTTCTTTTTTTAAAAAAAAAAAAAAAAAAAACGAGTTACTCAAGGGAGAGTTGGAGGTGGTCAAGTCGGCCTCTGCCTCTATCCTTTAATTTTCAGGAAAATGTAATATGCCTTTGAAATAGCTATTCATAAAATAATAAAATAACCCAATAAATGAAATTTCAAGCTCTAATCAACGTACCAAATGCAACCTTGCAGTCACTTTCTACACGTCACATAAGAACTTGACCAAATTAAGAAATATCAACAATGGCCACTTTTGATTCTTAAAGTTACTTTTTATAATTTATCAATCAATCCTTGTTAAAGAAATATCAAAATTGACCACTTTTGGTTGATTAAGAGGTTTGCTTTATAACAAAATTAATCAATATCCTCACCCAACGTGCATGTTTGGTTAGCTAGATCATGAACTTTAGGTGAAATCTTTCCTTTATTTCTTTGTTGAGGTGCTTGTGGAACGTATATTGATCAAACATAATTATCTTACTCAAGCATCTCTCTCTCTCATATGTGTGTGTGCATATACCTACACACATTTTTATGTACATACATATATATATTTATATATAGAATGATATAGATTTACACCTGAGATGAATGATGAAAAGATGCAATAGCTTTCATTTCTTTAGTTAATTAGTATAATTAATTACAAAAGTTGTTTGAAATATTTTATAATCTCTTTTTAAGATTTTGATTAATATATATATATGATATGGTGCACTGAGAAAGCAAACGTGCACTTTAGATGAATATAGATCATTAAATAAAGGTGATGGGTAATTATGCTTGGAATTCTGGAAAAGGATGCATGCTTGTATTGGATCTTATCTTTCAATAAAGCAAGGCAAATTCAAAAGTAATAAAAACTTTATTTATAACTTTAAGACTGATTGCAATTCGAAAGTGAGAAGCTGCTTTTCCTTTGTTAAAAAAAATAAATGGCAAGAAACAAGGAAAGCCTGGCACGTAACGGCATTGCTATTGCATGTATTATTTCAGTATATTTTGCATGTCAATACATGAAGAAAGAATTAGAAAATAAAAAATTACTTTGCACAGAGAAAGTCTTCAATGTAAGAAACTCTACATTGTAGAGTTCTTAACAATGCAACCATTATCATCGAATTATGTGTATCAATTATATGCAGAACAATCAATCAATTAAGAAAAAATTATAAACATTTGTAAAAGTGACAAATATGATGAAATACAGAGACCTATAAGGTAGAATTTTAAACTCCTGAGGATCTTATAAAGGACTAGGAATCTTATGAGGTTCTGGTTTTCCTTCTGATTCTTTTAGGATATTGTTTGACCACATTTTCCAAAAGAAAATGCATAAAAGAAAGAAAGAAGTGGGTGCATGTGACAATCAAAGACAAGGAAGGCCCTGTTGTCGTTTGCAATCATGGACTAATCTCACTAGATAAAAACATATATATGAAAATGACGATCCATTATCAATCACTTTCTACAACCCATAGTGGAGTAGTCCACAAAAGGGAAAAAGAGGCGATGGTGTATTGGACCATTGGTGTTTGTTGATGCAAATCACAGCCTCGGCCTTTATGCTTACTGTTGCTTGAAAGAAACGTGGAAGATGTACAGAACAACCTAACAGAAGAATCAGAATGCCTACTTTAATCAATGTTTAGAATTTACTGTCCATAAATTCCATCCAAGTTCGAATTAAGGTCAAAAGATCATAATACAATCAGCCTTCAATTCGCAGTTAATTAAGATCTTTATATAAAAAAAAATAAAAATAAAACCGTAATATACTAGTATGAAATTATGAATCACTCAATGAGCCTTAAAACCTGTTATTCTTTCAAAGCAGCTGCTATCTTCTTTTGGATGAGTTCCACTCCAAGACGTGGAGATAATCTAGGTAGGATTTCCTGAAACAGAGATTGATTTTTGTCAGAGATATATCACCTTCAGAAAGTGATGTACACCACAAAAGCATTGTCAACACTGAATTTTTTTCACACCCATGCCTGCAAGCTGAACTTTCAGTAAGGAAAATATCTAGTCTTATATTACTTAAAGTTTCTGGCATTATTGGCCAATCCATTGATATTCTAATGCATTCTTTAATAAAGAAGGCGGTGATTTGATTGTCAACAGGGATCCCCCACCATTTAAAGCAAATTATCTGGATAATAAGAAGTTATCTTGCCAAATGCAAACAAAAAATTTTAACCCTAGAAAGTAAATCTCGTAATCGAGTCTGACCAAAAAGTTAAGAGCAGTGTTGACACAATCCAAAAACATCACCATCTCACTTTGGGCAGTGTGAATCATGTGTATGAGTGCACATGGAATTCATTGGAGTAGGTTCAGCAGCCGGCAAAAAGAAAGAAAGCCAAAATGAGAACAAAAGATGAACTGGAGTTGACAATGATATCAAAAAGAACAGAAGAAAAATGTAACTGCTTTACTGCTATGTCACATATGGGTTGAGGATAAACATAATTTAAATAAAATGATAATATAATGAGAAAAAAACATGGTTATTTTTCCATTGAGAAACACAGCCTTTGCCAACATGGATCAACTTGGCAAAGGTTAAGTTCTTTGAGATCATACAAAGGGAAAATTGTTGTACATCAGGTCGATTAGTTGTTTAGTTGGAACTCACATGAGAATTATGAGGAAGTTAATCTGTTAGTCAATCATCTCTGGAGAACAGTATGATCAAAAGTAAATGGAAACAATTGATCTCAAAAACAAATATACGTTGAGGAACAACATGAAGGATGCGTTAGTAACAGTTGCAGCACCTTAAACATGCTATACTAGCTGATAGGCCGACCATATTATTATTTACTCAGCATAGCCTTTACCTCAATTATACTGGTAGGTCACTCAAAAAATTATACTGGTAGCTTACTGCAAAAATTAAAACTAATTAAGAAAACGTAAGGGGCAGCTCATTAAGCTCTAAGACCTGTTTGAGATTGCGTTTGAAAAATAGATCTTTTAAGTCAAAAAATGTTTTTGAACAAAAGCTTCATTTTTAAGCTTTTACCAAAAGTGCGTTTTGGCCATTTTTAGGCTTTTTGGACCCTTAAAAGCGCTTTTAATTTTTTTACCAAACGAGTTTTTTTTTCTTCAAACGGCCTTTTTGAATTTTAAAAGCATTTTTAGGCCCCTCAAACGCAATCTCAAACAGACCCTAAGACTGTTTAACTCCAATTTGACATGGCTCCTTGAAACACTCTACCACTTCTGTCAGTGAGAAGTCCATTGTCTTAGACATGATTTACTACAGAAATCACTTTGTAGGATGCGTAACACTTCCATTAGCAAGAACCTTCAGACTTGTATAGCCTACACCTGAGACAATTATCATCTCATTTCACTGCCTTCTGAGATGCCATATATATATAACTCATGGGCCTTAGTTTTATCTTGAATGGAACATCTACACACATCTAAATACCAATTTAGTATCTAGCATCACAATTATCATCAGAATCCATGTGAAAAAAAACCTTGACAATTGGAAAAGCACCTTTCCTCTAACCAGCACATTTCTTTTGTGCCTATCCTCCCACAACAAAATTTAATCACAGCCCTATACCTATTGGACATGGGATTAATCATTTCAAGAGGGTTTTCCGTGATGGTATGGTGTGGACACTAGATACAGGCCAAAGATCACACGTGTATGGACGCTGATGTGGAAGGACAGCCCATCCCATGACTTTGTGGCCGGGTGATTGAGAGCTGGATATTATGTTATTGCCACGTTTACTATTTAGAATTTTATTTTATTGCCATGTTAGTTATTTGCCTGACTTTGGGCTTCATTTTTTTTATTTTTTTTAGTTTGGGCTTATTGTTATTTCTTTGTTATTGATGAATACAAATAATTTTGACTATTTCTCCCCTGTCTGTTTTCTTCCTCTTCCAATTAATAGAACCTTGTCCAGGCCCACATACTTTGGACTGGTGAAAACCATCAGACTACTTTCTTGAACAGCATGTCCCAGTACTAATAATGAGAATGTATTGTTATTTCAAGTCTTAAAGGATGTGTCAAGACCAGGAAAGCAAGGGTGATAAAAATGAAGACGAGAAAACGAAGAGAAAACTGAAGAAATGTGAGGTATGGCAGAAGATATCGCAACAGTCCTACTACTAGCTTGAAGCAAAACAACCGACAGAATCAATTTCAACCAAATAAAAGTCCTCTTACAGTAAATTGATGATTGTTCATATTTCTCAATATAAGGTTGATGAGTAGTGGGTCCGAAACTTGTGCGCGAGGCAGCAATTTAATAGTACATGTTACATAAAGAAAGAGAAGAAAGCATATTACAAGAGAAATGCCAATAAATTATCAGCAGTTGAAACAAAGTGGGGATTACAATGGGCAAATTCAAGCCCTTCCAAGGCTGGTAGCTAACAAGTATCATGTATACATAGAGTGAGGAAAGATATCATCCTGAATTTCTCTTTTAACCAAACATTAATGAAAATTTAAGGAGATTGAAGGATACAAGAATGAGGAAGTCTTGACCTCAAGAGTTAGTTCAATAGGTCAGTGACTATGCCTCATGAAGCGGAAGTCACTAGTTGGAATTTTCCCTCCCCTTGGGACCAAAAAATTACTTATAAAAAATAAAAAACCCAAGAGCAAGGATGACTTACCTTATAAAAAAAAAATTAAAAAATTAAAAAGAGCAAAGAAGAAAGAAACAATCATTTTGCCATTTCTATATGATAATTGAGTACTCTCTTTTTGAGAAGGCATTCCTAATATGCAAAATCAATCTAACTTCCACCATTTGGCCCCACCATGGATTCTGGAACAATACTTTTAGTTTTAATTGTTAAATCAATATGGTCAGCATCCTTGAATTAGAAGAATTCTGATGATTTTATCTTAGGTCAGTTTTAGTAAACTTGCAGTTTTAAGTTGTTTAATTGGTGTTTAAAACTTGTATGGTTACAGGTCTACCTGATTTTACACTTAGCTGGGCTTATTTTGAGTGTTGCTTAATCATAAAAAAGTCTTCTTCTTTTCAAAGTAAGAGTATCTAAAAGTTTCTGTAAGGTGTTAGGATATTGCTTTCATGTAAGCAGGTATTGTAAAAACAATCTATGAGCTTTTTATGAATGTAACTTCTTCATTTTTTTATAAGTATAAATGCGGTTATAAAAAAACTACTATGAATGTAACTTTTCTGCAAGTTAGCTCTATTATTTATGTAAAGGCTATCTAGGTGAGATTCTAGACGACCAAGTGAGATTCTAAGATTTCCTAATTTTTTCATCATCACAATCTACTGATTTTTAGAAGGGCATCCTTGGTTAACTCATAGAACACCATGGTTACAATGCAACAATCCTCATACCCTTTCAACCATTATTACCATTGGTTTGAATGTCAAACCAGCGAATCATGTGTAGCACCCTTTATAATATAATGTTGCGTACTTGAACATGCTATAACTATCTAAACAACCTTACATGGTAAATTTTCTAACCATCATCAGGGCTAATCCCACACACCAAGTGCAACATAACATAGTTGCAACCACCAATGGCCGTCATCCATTAAGAACCTACATTTATGTGAAGTGGCAAACATGTTCACAAATATTTCATGACATCTAATGGCAGTTTCAGTTCTTCCTTGACGCTACTTGAAAATCATAAATTCCATAAAGGCGAGGAATATTTTTGACGTGTTCATTTCTTAGTAGCACCCTAAATTCCTGAAACTGAAACAATAACTACAAGAAAACGTAGATATAGCTTAAGCTAACTTAACCGAAAGCTTAAATTAGGACAAAATCTAGAAGAACAAGTTTAGCGAAAAAAAAAAAAAAAACTGACCTCAGTGCCATCAGAGAGTACTTTAGCCAATACGGGTATCTCATACTGATAAGCCCTTTCCCACTCAGGATTGCTGGTGATATCCCTTATCTGACAAAACCCACCAACACATTCACAATACACACAAACGCGCACGCGCACACACACACACACAGAAAAGAGAGACCTGCAAATCAACGTCGTGGAGGGAATCAGGGGCAGAAACTAAGAATGCAGCCTGGAGTTTTTCTTTGAGGCCATCACACAAACAGCAACCGGGCTTAGAGTAGAGAACGAGCTTTCTAGGAGGAGCAGAGGAAGAAGGAGACGAAGATGAAAAGGATGAAGAAGAAGCCAGAGGGGTGAAGACCCACCTGGGTCTGAGCCTTTGTCTTGTTAGCAACGCAATTGAGGGTGGTCTTGCCACTGCTGCCATGGCCATTCTTCCAAATCCTCCGACTCGAGTCTCGATAGCTTCACTGGTTTGAGATTGCTAACGTTCGCGAACTTCGCTGTAACAAGTCGGGAGTAACAACGTATGGCGGTTGAGCTTGGGTCTGGGCCGAGGTTTCTAACCACATTGACCAGTTTATTTATAATTAAGCCCGGCTCCAGCCCATCTTTAAATTATAAATTTTCTTAAAATTATCAAATTTAACTAAAAAATAATGGTTATAAGAATCATGAAAGTATGGGCGTCAGCTGCCTAAAGAACATGTTTAGAATTGTGTTTAAAAATATAACTTTTAAATTAAAAAGTATTTTTTGGCCAAACTTTTTCGCTAAAAGTGCGTTTTAATCATTTTAGACTTTTTAGTCATTTAAAAACGCTTTCAATTATTTTTATCAAACATGTACTTTTTTTTTAAACGAATTTTTGAGTGTTAAACGCACTTTTAAACTCTTCAAACATACACCCAAACATCCCCTAAATCACCTATCCCTCGCAAGAAAGTTTTAGGAAGGATAATTGAATGACTAATATGAATGAATTATTCACATTGAAATTCCCTTTTTTTTCCGTAAGAATTGCCTCTTTGAGCAACTATTTTAGTATGGTAAAAAAATTACTCATGCATGAACCATTTTCAAAGTTCATCAATGACCTTAGATTCTGATAGTATCTTGTGTTTTTTATTTCCCCCCACAAGAAAGATATATGGGGACGATTGAAATAGAAGGATCAGAGACACTTCCTATTGTTTGACAAAACAAAACACCTTAGATCAGTATTCTACATTGACTGTTTCCATTCATTCAACAAGAATTTTTTTTTCTTTTTTTTTTTATTTTATTTTGAGGAGGGGGTTGTCAAGGTTGGCTGCTGAATAAGTAACAAGTAACCCCAAGAAGAGGAAAAGTAAACAATTAGAGAGAACAGGCCGAAGAGGATATTGATTTATTTTAGAAATTGAATTCCAGAATTCAAAGGGAGCACATAGTGAAGTGAATCTGTGGATGAAACATGATCTCCTTTAGTGTATTAAAAACCAATCTTACACCTACAATTATACTCCTGCAATTACAGATTCATTTTTCTCACTCTATCCAAAGATAGTATGATATGATAAAAGAATCAACCCCCCTCCCTCCCTCCCTCTCTCTCTCTCTAACAAACAAAAGGTGAAAGAGAAAAGTCAAGACTAAAGAACAAGTATGGTACAACAGGGATAAAAGACTCCTCATTTTTCCACTCTTAAGTTAACTGCAGATTTGCATTAGAAAATCAAAAGAAGAGTAGGGTCTATATAAGCTTCTTCTTTTGAAAGTAGCGCTTCAGGTGCCACAACTGCAAAACTGAAACTAGAATGCAGACTCCAAGGGACATGATACTTAGCCATGCCACTTTACCATTGGTTGATTCACTGACTTCCCTCATATCTGCTTCCCTGTATAATTAAAAAACAAAAATAAGAGAAAAACAAGTGAGTTAAATGTTAGCATAAATATCAATACTTCCAAGTAAGTATGTTCATCTCTAATCTTTTACATTATGTTTGTTTACCCCTAGCAAAAAGGAAGGAAAGAGAAAATTTTTAAACTTTTCCTCTATTTCAATGTTTGGTTTGCTAAGTGGAGAGAAAAGAAAAAAAGTGAGGAGAATATGTCAGCATTTCCCTCTCTGGTCCACCAGTAAATTTGGTTATAGAGATGAGGTTAGGTCTTAGGAGGAGAAGACACTCAAACTTCATTTTCTTCTCTTCACTTTCTCTCCAATCTTTACTAATTTTCTCTTGTATATTAGACAAAATAAGTGTTAATCTTCCAATGATACTATCGAGACTCTTGCCATTTGAAACAATCACAAACACCTTGATGAACCCTAGATAACCTTCTCTGGGTGCCAACATCACAAACACCTTAACCTTTTCTCTTCCAACTATATATAAGCTCACGTAATAAAAAGATTGAAAACCAAGTTAAATTTACTTACTTCATATTTAGTCAAATGATCTTATCTCAAATATTTATATTTCAACCAACAGTAACCCAGGTAACAAAATGGAGATTATTCTAAATTCAAAAATTGTGCACAGCACAGTACAAGGAGAAGCACATCTAGACAAGGGAGCATGAAAAATAACCATACTAAATTCACAGGAAAAAAAAAAAAACTGCCAATGAGCTCTAACTCGCAAACGTCACTTCATCCGCCATAACAATGACGTAGAGGATGAGATTGATCATTCAACACACACTATATGCACGTGTAACTAACCATAATTTAAGGAAAAAAAGTGAGGTAGAAAAAAGTACCTGTTCTTGAGATAAATGAGATTCTCACGGATGGCTTCTACAGCTCCCTCAAGTTTTCGCAACTCAAGTTCAACACCCTACATTAAAGTGTGAAATAAGAAGAATAAGGAAACACAAATGTGTAGATACCTAAATATCATTTGCAAGAATCAAGGGAATAGAGCTTTCAGTGAAGTTACATCTATTTTCTCTTTCCTTGCAACTGAATCCCAATCCCGAGCAGCAATTCCAGTTTTCCAGTCAAGGCTGAGGGTTGTCTCTGCACCTCCTTCATGTTGGCCATCTAGCCAGAAACAAGCCAAGTAGTTCCCAGACTCGGTGGTTGTAAACGCAAACTGCCCATGGGTCACATTTTCTTGGTGGTGAAGATTGTTGCCATAAGGAGATGTTACCTAAAAAACACAAAAAGAGAGCCAACTTGAGGTTGATCCAAAATAATGCAGAGGAACCACTCAAATTTCATAGTATGTGACATTCCTCAAACATCAAACATCACTAATCCTAGGGAAAAGTTGTACTTGTTTGTATTTGGTAAGAAATTGTAAATTTAATCATATAACCATTATTCTAACACACCCTTCTCATGTGGATGTGGATCCAATGTGTAAGGTTTGAACTCAGCTCAACTACTCTGATATCGTGTTAAATCTTCTAACTTCAAACTCAGCTTATCTGCTCGAATATTATGTTAAATCATTTAACTCATTTGCACTGCTCTGATATGATGTTAAATTGCTCAAATATCATGTTAAGTAAACAAGAAAAAGTGAATTTAATCGTTTAAATATCTCAAACCGATTTGGAGAGAACTCAACGCATCCAGATTTCAAAAGGCAACAAATTGAAAATGGGAATCAATGATTTTCTCTTGCAATAATTGCCAAACATTAACTGAATCTTTGTTATGCCATGAATTAATAAACACGATCTGCTCTCACATTATGATCTTATTTAGATACTTCACAGAAATGTTAAAAAAAAAAAAAATCCTATGATATTATCCAGAAATAGAAATAAACTAAAACTGAGACTTAAATTGAGAGAGGAGAGAATAGGAAATTTACCTTAACAGAGATAGTGGGAGTGTGATGGGGCTGAGCAGCCTCGTCGACCACATGGTAATCGGCCAGAACGACGACGTTGGTCTGTATATCCTCCGACATGCACTTCGTACCCGAGCTCGGAACGGTTAGCCATATCGCTTCTGCTATAGGTACGAGGTGACTCGCTAAGCATAGAAGCACCGAGAACAAAACGGCTACTCGGGCGCGTGCGATTAAGTTCTGCGCCATCGATGACGATGAAGGGGTTTGAAGCACGGAGATAGGATTCAGTCTTTCAGATCTCAGAGCGCTTTTTGATTCTCGTTTGCGTATAGATGAGGGGAACTCGCTGAGTGGGTTCGAGTTCCAGTAGAAGTTGGTGCTTGAACGAAGATTGGCCACGCGCTACGATGTTACACGGGAATTGTGTGACGCGCGTGGAAATGAACGATGCGAGTTGGTCTGGAGTTGGGAGCGATGCTTTCCCTTGACTTTTGACTGCAAAATGGCTTGGATTCACCAATCATATTTCATCTGGGCGGGCCACGGAGGACGCGGGAGGTTAGACCAACTGGTTAAGCTACGCGCTTGCGATCTTAATGCGCTGTTGGGCAGTTCGGCTCCGGACTTCTACCTAAGCGCCGTCCCTAGAAGCCAACTACCAAGACACACAGGCGATCTGGATAGCACGCAATTCACACCTTTTTTTTTTTTCTTTTACAAATGGGAAAATGGTAACAGGAAGGATTTTTACCACTATTAATATGAAAGAAAAAGAGAGTGAGAGATCCTAAACAACAAAAAACCAAAAAAGAGTTGTTCCTTAATAATATACCTAAAACAAAAACAACAGTGATAAATTACAAACAAAACGTAGGAAATGAGACAAACAAGTGTCCCGATCTTCTTAATAGAACCACATATAGTGGAAACAAAAGCAAAATGAGAATAGATTAAGGTGAATCTATCTAAACTCTCACTTGGGGACAACAACTAGTTAAGGAAAGCTAAAGTGATAAAAGCATTGTTAGAGTCCAAATAAGGGACTGTAGAAGAGAGAGGCACCAACACTAAATTGATTACAATAGTCTCAACCGTGAGACAGCAACCCATATAACACAAAAGCAACAAAATTCAAACATAATTGTTTGAGTCCAAATAAGGGACCATGGAAGAGAGAGGCACCAACACATTGTTTCAATAGAATTTAGACTGTTTCAATTCGGATTTGTCTTCATATATTTTTTAAATATATGATATTTTTATATTTTAAAATTTGAGCTCTTTGTCTTATCTAATGACATCTCCAGCAACATTAAGTATTTTACCTAGTGAAAAAATACAATATTTTACTTTAGCTATTGTTTTTTTACTATACACTCCAACTGATTCTCTATTTTATTATCTACTTGGTTTAAAATATTATTTATCATTCTTTTTTTTATTATATTATTGTCAACACTTAATTAAAGGGAAAAACAAACACATATATAAAAATCATTCACAAAAACAAAAATAAATACATATGAGGAACATTCATCTCACATACAGGCACTAATTCTTAAAATTAATAACATAAATAATTTTTTTTAATCCAACTGCAATTTATTTGTTTCCATCCATGTGTTTCCATGCAATAAATTTTTTTTTGCATTAAATTTTTTCATCCAACTGCAATTGATTTATTTTCATCCGTGTGTTCCCATGAAATAAATTTTTTCTACATTCAATTTTTTCATCAAACTGTGTGAAGAAATTTTGTATTTGAGAGAGAAACGTAGCAGATGTGAAGAGGTGTTTAGAATAAATAAAAGATGTTGGGTGAAAAGAGGTGAAATAAAAAAATAAAATAAACAAAAGAAAAATAAACAATATTTTATTCATCTAATGTTCTACAGTGAATAGCTCTAAATTGCTATTCACTGTAGCAATGTAGATATTCTAGCTAATGACAAGTTACTCCGTTGGAGATAAAATATATATATATAGCTAATATTGGTTTTTTAGTTAATTAAGGTGTTGAAGATGCTCTTAACACAAACTTCTGAATTTATTTAAACCGTTAAATAAAATAAATTAATCAAATTTAAAAAATATGAGAATCTCATATTTTAAAGTATATGAGGTGATAAATCGGTTTAAAATTGCTCTCTGTCCCAAAAACACAATTTGAAATGCTATTTTACATAAATACTTTTCTTTCCTTTGTGTTGGTCCCTCTGGTTTAATTCTATATATATATATATATATATATATAATAAATTATCATTAAGTTAAGTTACATAAATTTAATAATAAATTTTAAAAAAGTTTTACAGAACATGACAAAAGTTGAAAGAATAAAAAGCCTCTTTATTTTATTTGATGCAATGTGACTCTCAATAAAAAATAAAAAAGCAGAACTCTTGCCCCAAGATAAGACGCTAATGATCCAATTGAAACTAAGGATTAAGGAGGGGCAATAAAAACTCGAATTTAACCGGATTCCTATTCATTCTTACACAAGAATGATAGTTTATTAGTTTAGATGGGTTTGGGATTAATATCCAATCAAAATTGAAACCAAATTGAGGTTAGTGGGTCGTGTTTTTATCTTGAAAAAAGTTTAGGGCACGTAAATGGATGTTACTACGACGTCGTTACAAATTCATATGAGTCATATGACGTCTACATTAGTACACAATTGGTGAACAAAATTTTATAAATAAATATATTTGAGTAATATTATGTTTTACACTGAATAATGATATTTATTTAATTTTAATTATTTAACGACTAACGTCCAGATTCATCTGCTGACTATCAACGGGGATGAGTGGTGATGTTCGTTCTCACCTGCTTCCGATTATCATATCTCTCACTCTTCCCGTACAATAGCTCAACTTCTCAACTCTCAACTCTCCCTCCGCTCGGCTCAGCCATGCACAACGCGGACCACTCCCTACTCTCACTCTCACTCACAACCCTCGTACTCTTCCTTCTCGTCTCAGCCCAAGAAGACCATCAACAAGACACGCCCATCGCTCGCTTCCAACGCTACCTCCGAATCAACACCGCCCACCCCAACCCGGACTACTCCCCCGCCATTTCCTTCCTCAAATTACAAGCCCAATCCATCCAACTCCAAGCCCGAGCAATCGAGTTCACCCCAGGCAAGCCCGTACTCCTCCTCACCTGGCCCGGCTCCAACCCCTCCCTCCCTTCCATCCTCCTCAACTCCCACCTCGACTCCGTCCCCGCCGAGCCCTCCAAATGGGTTCACCCGCCCTTCTCCGCCGTCCGATCCCCTGATGGCAAGATCTTCGCCCGCGGGGCCCAGGACGACAAGTGTATCGCCGTCCAGTACCTCGAGGCCATCCGGAACCTCAAGGCTAAGAACTTCGTGCCCATCCGCACCGTCCACGTGTCCTACGTGCCCGACGAGGAGATCGGCGGGGTCGACGGGGCCGCCAAGTTCGTCGCCTCGAAGGTGTTCGAGGAATTGCGCGTCGGGTTCGCGTTGGACGAGGGGCAGGCCTCCCCTGGCGACGAGTTCAGAGTTTTCTACGCCGATAGGTCTCCATGGAGCCTGGTGATCAAAGCCGAGGGCACGCCTGGGCACGGGTCGAGAATGTACGATAATACCGCGATGGAGAACTTGATGAAGAGCGTTGAGGTTATCTCTAGGTTTAGGGGCAGTCGGTTCGATGTGGTTAAGGCTGGGGTAGCGACCAATTCGGAAGTTATTTCCATTAATCCTGTTTATGTAAAAGCTGGGATTCCTTCCCCCAATGTAAGTGGATATAACCTGTGTAGCTCAAGCCTCAAAGTTAGTTATGTGT